>NC_073313.1:304819907-305072407 GCF_027595985.1 Sorex araneus | reverse complement strand
AGTCTTTCCTACCTTTTTTTCATCTATTTGTATCCTTTGGTTAATGTTTCAACTCCCCGAACTGGAGAAATCCATCTGCCTAGCCCTGGTAGCCTGCACAGCAAGCACTGAGATCAATTGAGATGTAGACATCAGCTCAGTTTGGGTTGTATTTGTCTGCTCACAGATTTAAAAGAACATCCTGAAACGTGTGTCTCACTATCTTTTTGTGGAATTTGTTTAAAGTAGTAATAGATGTACTGAAAGCAGGAACCCTAAATGGATTTAACTTCTTTGCAGGGGAATTTGGAAAGCATATAAAAATCCTTGAAATGTTTGTGTCCTTCGACTAGATTTTTTTTCTTTTCTCTTTCTTTCTCTCTTCTCAAGTGAAGCAAAATAGTTTTTATCGAAAAAAATTATTTAGGAAAGTGTGAGAAGAGAGAAAGAGAGGAAAAATAGAGAAAAAGCTGAGGGGGAGAAAAGCAGAAGTGAAAAAGATACATGTTCATGGGCTTGGAAAAAAGAAATTTTCTTTTATTAAAAGTTTACGAGTGATATTTTTTAGGATCACGTGGCAGAATCAGAGATAGTCAGCAAGTCTTTAGAATCTCAAATAAGTCTGGAGAGATAGCTCAATGGGCTGGAGCATATGCTTCGCATCACTGTTACTGTCACTGTCATCCCGTTGCTCATCCATTTGTTTGAGCGGGCACCAGTAACATCTCCATTGTGAGACTTGTTGTTATTGTTTTTGAGACTTGTTGTTATTGTTTTTGGCATATCAAATACACCACGGGTAGCTTGCCAGGCTCTACTATGAGGGATACTCTCGGTAGCTTCCCAAGTTCTCTGAGAAGGGCGGAGGAATCGGACCTGGGCCGGCCTCATGCAAGTGGCCCACTGTGCTATCTCTCCAGTCCTGCTCAGGTTTAATCCCAGGCTCCCATGTTCTCTAGCAGCTGAGTGAATGACTTCTTTTTTTGTTTTTAATTTAAATTTTATTGAATCACCATGTGGAGGGTTACATAGTTCTCAGGATTATGTCAGTTATACAATACTCAAACACCCTTCCCTTCACCCGTGTCCATATTCCATCACCAACCACCCCATTATACCTCCCGCCCCCTCCCGCCCCCCCAGTCCCCGCCCTTGTAAGTGATAAGTTTCACTTCGTTTACGCTTTATCTTGGTTACAGTCCATGTTTCAACACATAACTCACTATTGTTGCTAGGGTTTCCCCCCAAAAAAGAAAAGACAGTACCACTGTCAAGGAAGCATTTGATGGCTCTCCATTGCTGAGAATGTAGAGATATTAAGTCCCGCTGTTTGTTACATAACTTTTCTATTTTTTTCCCCCCTCGTCCCTCGCCACCGAGTTCACGCCTGTTTAGTAATCACCACGCTGCCTGACAAAGGGAAAACAAACCAAAAAAGATGGTTATTTCCCGTCATCAGCCGGCATGGGGCTCTGGCTTAGTTGATAGTCTGGTAGAATGTCTGCAAGCAGTTTCTGGAACCAAAAGTAATACGCTGGTATCGGCCCCGGCTCGAGATTCCACCAGCGTCCCGCTGTTCCAAGTACATAATGATTTATTCCCTTGTATCCCATTCCCACGCCACCAGGTCCGTGTCAGCTTAATGGACATCATACTATGGTTAACGCCACGCCGCATTTCTTCCCGAGAAAGAAGGATATTTCTTCTCAGCCGGCGTGGGGATATGGCTTAGTTCAGTCTATAGAGATGGCTACCACTTTGGTAGCTTTCAATATTTCAGCAAAAGACTTACTATTCTTGTTAGGATTTCCCACCAAAGTCCGACCCGTTAAAAAGGAACCATTTCATATTGGTGATGATTAAATGACAATAGGTTGCACGGCCATGGCAGCGGCCTCGCGGCTTTGAATTTCTGTATAAAGTCCAGGGAAAGTACAGCCAGAAATTACACATCGCTAAAAACTTTAACCCTATTATGGTCCCCCCAAAGTCCAACCCATTACAACGGAACCATTTCATATTGCTGATGATTAGATGACATTAGGCTGCAGCGGCCGCGCGGTTTTGGGTTTCTATATAAAGTCCAGGGAAAATTCTGCCTAAAATTCTATCGCTACAATCTTTTACCCTTCAACAAAAAACTCAGTACTATTGTTTGGAGTTTCCCCCCATGTTAAGCCCTGCCAAAAAGGAACATTTACACGTTGCTGACAATCAAGAGATATTAGGTCGCAGCCGCGCGGTTTCTATATGAAGTCCAGGGAAAATTCTTTTGGTAATTACATCACTCGCTGGCAGCGCCTGGGCCAGAAGCTCCGAGCACACAGTTTGGAGGCATTTTGGGGGCGCCGCTTGTGTCCAAAGTGCTTCAGTTGCCTCCGGGGTCGATCTCGCGCGGGGCTGGGAAGGAGCGTCCCCACATGGCTCTGCACTTAAATGTCGGCCCGCACAGGGCGGATCCGGAAGTCCCGCCCCATCGGCTTTCCCGGGCTTCCTGCATAGTCTAAAAACCGGCTATTGCCTCGCTGCGTTCAAAAAGAAAGAGTTGAGAGAGAAAAGATCATACCCCGCTGGCAGCGCCTGGGCCAGAAGCTCCGAGCACACAGTTTGGAGGCATTTTGGGGGTGCCGCTCGTGTCCAAAGTGGTTCAGTTGCCTCCGGGGTCAATCTCGCGCGGGGCCGGAAAGGCTGAGTGAATGACTTCTAAGTATGAAGTCAGGAGAAGCCCCAGAGTACCTCCGGGTGTGGTCCAGAGACAAATAAATTTATTTTATTAAGTCTCAAATAATTAGGAATATCTAGAAGGGGTTTGTTAAATAAGTGATTGTCATTCATTCATTCAAAAGATGAACTTGGGGGGCTGGAGCAATAGCACAGCGGGTAGGGCATTTGCCTTGCACGAGGCCGACCCGAGTTCGATTCTCAGTATCCCATATGGTCCCCTGAGCACCGCCAGGGGTAATTCCTGAGTGCAGAGCCAGGAGTGATCCCTGTGCATCACTCGCTGGGTGTGACCCAAAAAGCAAAGATGAATGACATTACAGAAATGTATCAATTGAAATGGAAACCAAAAATTCAGAGTATATTGACAAGAGAACGCAGTGGGGGTGGGAGGGTGTGGAAGTATCTGTGTGTGCCATTATCTCAGTTTTTATTCTCTTAAAATGCATATAAAAGTTCTAGGATACCTCTTATTTATTTGTAAATAGGTGGGATCTAAAGGAGTCTTATTGCTTGCTCATGGTTTTTTATTTTTCTTTGAAGATTAGGATTTACTAGTCTAATCAGATGATAACAATTTAGTGATGTCTTACTAGCTCAAGGAAAAATAACTGTCTGAGACTCTCAAACCCATGTTCCCCGATAAGCATGCTTGTCTCTATGTTTCTTAGCTTACTTATTCACACTCCGGACAAGCCGGTGTTCTCTTTTTTCTTTTTTTTTTAACTTTTTGGGTCACACCCGGCCAAGCACAGGAGTTGTTCCTGGCTCTGCACTCAGGAATTACTCCTGGCAGTGCTCAGGGGGCCATATGGGATGCTGGGATTTGAACCCGGGTTGGCTATGTGCAAGGCAAACACCCTACCCGCTGTGCTATCGCTCCAGCCCTGGTGTTCTCTCTTAAACACATAGTTCCCCCTTTTCTCTCCTCTCACATCTTTCTAACAAGTTTTGTTCAATACTTGATCAATGACCCTAAACCAATGGTTACAAACTGTCAGCCTGTGTCTCCCGGGCCAGCTAAGGCAAGAGTGCCCCATTGTGGGTCTGTTTTCTTGTATAAAGAGATATGATTTAAAAATACAAGTCTTCTCATTTTACACACTGTCTCTGCTCAAACAACAGCAGGACAATCTGAAATTACAGGTTTCACAGCTGGAGGCGCCAATGCAGACAGTCTGGCCAGAATGTCAACAGATTTACCTGTCTACTAAAGGAAAGGAGTCTGCAAACCCCCTCACTGCCCCAGAATTCTGTCATGTTCTGTTAAAATGTGATCATTTACATTAGAAATGAGCTCTCTATATTTAGCTTCTCCAAGATCCATGGCAAAATGTGGCCAAGTATTCCAAGCATCCTAGAATGTCTCAATTCTAGCCTCCTCCGCTGACCTACATGTTTTGGGACTCTCTCATTGCCCAGAAATAAAACCATCATCAATAATATCATTGAACATATACATAATACTAAACATCACATATACATACACATAATACATGTGTATGTGTATGCACAGTGCATACATTATCCCATTTGGACTTCACAATTTACTTGAGGAGGGTACTACTTACTATATGTGTGTGTTTAATTTGGGCAGGTACTGTTATTAGTCCTAATCCTGTCGTGGATAAGTATAAATGCCAAACTCAGAATTTCAATTCCTCATTGCTTAATACTATCCTTGAAATGGGTATGATTTAAGTATCTGCTTCTTGCCTGAAATGCCGCTCAGGTGGGAGGGCATCCACCCTGCAGCTGCAAAGACCTCGAGTTGATTCCAAGTACCATATTGTCCCCAACAAGCCCCCCTGGGCAGGGCCTTTCATCTATTCCACCGCCGGGTATGGCTGTCATGTGCAACAACAACAATAAAAAGAATTTCTGCTTCATTATGAGTTTTAGGTTATATGATTACCACAGTTTATGACTCAAACACAAAATTGAAAAAATGCTGGGACTGAAATCTAGACACATGTGACTTACAGTCTATAAGCATTGAGCCTTACATTGAACAGGTCACCAGATCTGTGGCCAAAATAATAGTTGAGTAGGAGACCTTTGGAAGCATACTGAAGTATCCTGGCCACACACCTGGGTGCAATAGGACATAGCAGAGTCAGGATGAAAAATCCCATGCCAGGAACACAGAAGTCTATTATGTTCAGTCATATTTGACAAGGGTACTGAGAGCAGGAGTGAGAAAGGGGCAGGCTGTGGTGTTATGACTTGTATCCTCTTGTAAGGTACTCTTTGGGGTCACTGACAGGCATTGCATCTCATGTGGCCAGAGCAGCAAAACCTGCAAGGCTTACACACATCCACTGCAGAACCCAGTGTTATCAGGAACAGTCATACACTACACCGATACCTGCACCTACAGCAGGAGGGTGGACAGTGGTGTGAGGACTTTTACCTTCACAAATGATTTTTTCCTCCACAGATCCTTTATGGCTAGGCTGATCTCATTTGATCCTTTCAACATACAGGAAATTTCTAAATTAGACCAGGTGCCTCCTTGTCTTTTAATTCATGGGCTAAAGCATGATTTTCAGATAAAGTATTCCACTTTTCCTCCTCCTCTTGATTTTTGTCTCCTGTTTTCTATTTTGTTTGGAACTTCTTCCTCCCTTCCTTCCTTCCTTCCTTCCTTCCTTCCTTCCTTCCTTCCTTCCTTCCTTCCTTCCTTCCTTCCTTCCTTCCTTCCTTCCTTCCTTCCTTTCCTCTCTCTCTCTTTCTCTCTCTCTGTGTCTCTCTCTCTCCCCCTCCCCCCTTTGTAAATACATTGGCTTTGGTTCAGACCTTAGTTCAAATTAGTTCAAAGGTCTAAACCACATTGACCTTGGTTTAGACTTTAGTTCCAACTCCACAACATTCTAACTTAGTGACTTTGGCAATTTACTTTTCTGACCCGTGAAAATAAAGCAGATCTTGTTCTAAAACCTGAAAACAGCCCGAGGCATTATTGGCTGTCACTGTTCTTATCAAAGCACAGATTATGTTCAGTTCATAGGATTTGACTCTGTTAAGTACCAGCAAATTTCTGGAGCAAATAATGCAGAGCTTACTCAACAAGTATTTATGTCAGACTTTGTTTTCAGTGCTAGAGACAGGGTACGATGGGCAATGGTCCTATCCTTTAGGACTGACATCCTAGTTGCAGAATATCAGGCAATGCAAAAATAAAATCATTCAGCAACTCTGGGTTCCATCCCTTGAATCACCCGGTCTGTACCCCAACCACTACCAGAAGTGATACCTGAGCAAAGAGCCAACATTGAACTATGAGCACTACTAATCCCCAACAACAACAAACACATTTAACTAGTAAAACTATTTCATTAATCACAAATGGTAATAAATGCTTTGGAAGAAAGTTCAAAGAGGACTTTTTAGACAGTGAATTGAGGAGGCCAGGCAAACAGAAAGTTATTTTAGACACGGTGGTTCAAAAGGGCCTTTCTCTCTGATATGAGCTGAGCCAGGAAGGATGAAATGGAGTCAGCCATATGGATTATTTCCAACTGCTATATAACAACCCCAAAACTTAGCAGCTCATGGTTTCTGTACATTGGTGATCAAGACTTGTCTTGACTTAATGTTTCTGTCCTAGGGTCTCTAACAGACTGATGTTGGGTCTGCGGACAACTCAAGGTGGGGGCCAGCATACAGCCTTGCCAACGGGGCTATTGGACAGGTCATTTCTGGCTGAAGGCCAGAGATGGAAGTTCCTTTTCAACACGACCTTTCTCTGTAGAGTGTCTCAAAGATGGGCCAGAGAAATAGAACAGCAAGTTGGGCTTGCATGCATCTGACCTAGATTTGATTCCCGGTGCCCCATATTGGTACCAGTGATTTACTAGGAGTGAGCCCTAAGCACAGAACCAGGAATAATCCCTGAGCACTGCCTGGCATGGCCCCACTTCAAAAAAAGGGCACCAACTATTCTCCCTCAGAGCAAGCAATCAAGAGAACGACTCTATTCTTTTTATGATCAGTCACTTCTACTGCATTCTAGTTGTTAAAAGCAGGTCACTACCACTGACCCATATTCTGGGGGAGGGGTTATGCAAAGGTGTGAACACCTGATCAAGGAACCAAGCCATCTCAGAGACTGTCTACTCCACCGAGCACTCTGGGAAAGTAATCAAGGCAGAAGAAAGTGCTGGTGTCCGGAGTGGAGGGAATCCTGAGCGTATTGGGGAAATCTAGAAGAAACTGACAAAGGTTGATGAACAGAATTTTTTTTCAGGTGGTTTAACATTCAGGACCTGACAATAAGCTTTGGTTTTATTCCAGGAGCAGTGGACAGCCCGTGAAGGGTTTTAAGTAAAAAAGTCTGTAATGTAACCCAAGCACTTGACATTTCCTAAAGCTCAGTGTTGGAAGTAACTCTATAAGGTTTCACGGAACAAATGTGGAGGAAGAGGGAAAAACTCAAAATCAGTCAGTGCCTATTCAATTAAGACTGAAAACAGGTCTTATAAAGTTATGTTGGCCTCTCTCTCCCAAACAGAATGAAACTATTTTGCATACCCTCTGTTTCACTCTAAGAGCTTGTGCCATTTTCTCTGCCTGGAGTTCAATTCCCATCATCTTCATCTTTTTATATTGAATCCTTTGTATCAGGATCCTTCTTAAGTGCCATTTGTGCATCCCCATTGTTCTTTATTTAATCCATTTATTGATTTTACTATGTTTTCATCAGTATCAGAGACGCATGGTCAGATTATTAATTCCTTGAGATCAAAGACTCTTCTTTTGAAATTTGGGCAGAAAATTCAAGGACTGGAACATATATCATCCTTAGCAAATATTTGTCAGTGTGAATTAAACAGAAAACTAAACGACTAAGGAGCAGTGGACTGGCTGAGAGAGCTTCCTGAGAAGTAGCTTTCCTTTGGCTGACACTGCTACAGTTTTTCTAATATACCTTACAACTGTACAGAGCATGCTTAAGCCACATAATGTTCTTTCATCTTAATGGGTTAATTAGAAATTCATAATAGAAATAGTTTTAGAAGACATTCAAATATTTGGAAATAAAATTATATACTTCTAAATAGTATATGGGGAAAAGAGGTAATTATTAGGGTGGTTAAAGCTTATTTTGAACGAATGAAAGTTTCATTTCTTCCACCTCCTGATCAGCACTTGCATGATGCCTTTTTAATTTTATCTTATGTGATTTTAAGTCACATTTTCCTAACTTTGACTGATAATGTTAAAAATGTTGTTTATTAGTCATGTATGTATCTTAACTTGTTTACATCTTTTACAGGTTTTTAAAAATTGATTTTATTAAACTCTGATCACATAATCTATCTTATACCAATTTGGGGGAAACAAGTTGGCATTTTCTTAGGAAGTTAGTCAAGGAGTAACAATCTGATCACTTAATCTACTCTCAGGTATTCGCTTGAGAAAAAGAAATATATTATAATACAAGACAAGTACAGTTTTTTACATAAGTTTTGTTTTAATTTTATGACTAAGCCTGTGGAAAATTCAAAACTAAAACATTGATGACTGCTTGTAGATAAGAAACAGTGAGGTATAAAAGGAGGGATTATAAAATACAAGTGAGAGCCAGCTCTTTACATGTTGGCAGCCTGGCTTTGAGTCCCAATCCTGCCTGGCCCCCAAACAGCATGAGAAAGACCCCCCACTGAGCTCAGAGTCAAGGTTATCCCCTGAGTACATTGGGTATTGCCCCAAAACCAAAATAATTAAAATCAAAGCGAAAACTTGCGAGATAATGGATATATTAACTTTACTGATTATAGATAAGATTTAATAGGTGTATCTCTGTGTAAAAAAGTGTATACTTTAGAGGCTGGAGTGAAAGTACAACAGCTTGGGCACTTGACTTTCATGTGGCTGATGCAGGTTCAATGCCCAGAATCCCACATAGTCTCCTGAGTACCAGTAGGAGTAATTGCTGAGTGGAGAGAAGGAGTAACCCCTGAGCATTGCCAGGTGTGTCCCCAAAGCAAAATGAAACAAAACAAAAAGTGTACACTTTTAGAGGGCCTATCATAACTTCAAACTTACATACATATAAATTTAATCTGTATATAAAAGTAGACCTCTGTGTATAGTTGACATAAAATCAAATATCATAAAACTTTTTTATAAAGTTGGCCCCAGACATGATAATGTCACTTATGGTCATGTTCCATTGGTCAATGAAGGTCACGTGTCCCCATTCCAAAAGGGCATGGAAGTGCATTCTTCCCACAAGGCCTAGAAGGAGACAGTTGAATGTTTGTGTACAATTCCAATGACTCCCATGCTCAGCAGTAAGCCAACTTTTTTTTTTTTATAAATAGAACACTTGTCCCAGTTGTTATGAAATAGAATTCACATTCAATTGCAGAACCACCAAACAACAGCTAGACTAAGCAACTCCAGAGTTCTGCAAAGATAAGAATATTATGCTTTTAAAGGGAAAGAACACAAGTCAAATCATAATGGCCAAGTAGTCCAGAACTTTCTCTTCTAATTCAGACATTAGTACTTAGAACCTAGAAAATTTTTAAAAACTGGGAGAAAATATGAACTCTTTTGGCTTAGTTCTTGTCTCCTAACCGGTTAAGTTGAATCACAGAAGAGAAATGGTGTTAAGGAACTTCAGAATGACAAATTCCTCCTTCTCCATTTTTTCTCTTCATAATTAAGAAATTGTTTCTCAAATACTGTATGACTGAAACCAACCATTATCAGCTTTGTAACTCTATCTCAAAGTGACTCAATAAAAAAAAAAACAATAAAAATAGTTTCTCATATATGACTAAAACTTATTTTCATTTTATTTTATCAGTCACTTCAATGAGTTAATCAAACATATTAAAACAAACATTTGATCACATGGAATAGTGTTTAACATCCTGGTGATAGCACAGGAAGTCAGACATGAGCATGTGGGGGGAGCTTTATGCAGTCAGAGGGATCAAAAAAGGCCCTCCAGGAATGCTGACCCAAGCAAGGGAAACTGCCCCTGCTGTATAGGACCTCAACATTTACCCCACCCATCCCCCAAAAGAGCCAGAAAACTCGATTCTTATAGGTAGTGCTTCTGGAGGGCCTGAAGGTGCTTCATGCCTCTGGGTCTTTCTTCATTCTTAGGAAAAACCCTTTGGTGCCAGGACTTTCTCTCCTGGGTAACAATACAGTGGTGGGGGAAAATGATAGGAACTTAGTCCTGGCTCTGCTCTCAGAGATCACTCCTGGACGGCCTTGGGGAACCATATAAGGTACCAGAGGTAGAGCCCCCGTTGGCCATGTGCAAAGCAAGGGCCCTTTCACTGTAGATCTGTTGGAGGTGGATGGAGGACTTTCTTTTTCGTAATGAAACCTGTCACTCTCCTGCCTTGGATCTCTTTAGTGAATTTTTCTTCCTTGGGGACACAAGGATTGAGACAACACAAGCCACTTCTATTAACACTGGGGTGAAGGATGTAACTAAATGATGTTTTATCTCTTCTACTGTTTTTTTTTTCTTATGGTGTGTTTACTTTCAATAAAAGAGTAATTGCTCTTTTAAAGTTTTCTCATCCTTCCCTATGCTATTCAGCTCCAATTTCTTTTGCCTTCCCTCATAAGAATTTTATAAATTATGAGATAGAACTTATCCAGGTTTTCAGAACTGTCTTCATTTTCTCTATGTCCTTAACACAGTTGGATTTCTTCCAATTCAATTATTCAATTGAATAATTTCTGTAGTATTCAACTCTCCCTAGTTTGTTTGCTTTCTTTTAAAGTGTTTTTTCTAACACATTTCTAAGTGTAAATAAAACTATATTCACACTGCATTTCACCTAAAGGATTCAGTAGGGCTTCTTAAATTATTTTTTAATCTTAACCTCTCCTCCTAACTCAGAAATGCAGCATAGGTGAGAGCTATCAGAAGTCCTTCAGATTCATCAGGTAGTTTGTTTTGAGTCCTTGTGAATTCATAAACCTTCCACTGTTGCCAACATTTTCACCACCCCCATATTCAATTTTGCAGCCTCCTAAGGCTAGTTGCAACCCACAGTTTAAGAGCTAGGCACTGCACAAACAAACATTTAAAAACATGTTTATAGTGTGTTCTTTTGTCTCAAGAATAGGTTAAAGTAGCTCTGTGTCCTTTGGTATGGTTCTGATGTGTTGTATGGGGCTCCATGAATGTACATTTGCCTGTGTGCATAAAACATGTTCTAGACACTAGACTTAGTGCTCATTAAATCCACACCATAATGTCATTTCTAAAATTTTATTCCCCTTTGTTTCCCTTTGTGTTGTTGTTACAAGAGATGCACGATTGAGTTGTAGCACTCACCTACATTGGGGTCCCAAACGGCTGTCTGCGGCTCACATGAGGCAGTGGAGGGGATCAGCCTCAAGGTCTCATACTTGCAAGGTGGATGCTTTGCCACCAGGCCATTCTCTAGCTCCCTGAATTCTCAGACTTGACTTCTGTGATCATTGCTGCTATTTCTGCTTTATGTTGAGGCTCAGAAGGAAACCTTCCAAGTCAGATCTATTACATAAGTAATGGGCCAGAGAATAGCTAGTTAGAATATGGTGCCAGGAGGTGGGATCATTGTTTGCCTGAAATCCTATTTTAGACAACCTTGTAAATCTCAGTGTCTTTTTTTTTTCAAAAGTAGGAATCAAGTATTTAAAAGAGGAAAAGTTGGTTACCTATAGAAATAGAATGATAAACAAGGCAGCCGATGTGAAATGCCATGAATGTGACCAAAACATGGGGCCAGAGATAACCACAGACCTGGGTTCTATCCCCAGCACCACATATGGTCCCCTCAAACCCACAATGTGTGATTCCTGGGCAAACAACCAGGAATAAGCCCTGAGCACAGTCAAGTATGATCCACAAGGAAAATAACAACAAATTTTTCTCCCTAATCACTGATTTCAATCATTCTGTACACACCTATTGGTTCCATGGGTATATGAAGTAGAGGCACAGAATCTCATGTTCAGTTCTAGTGCAGGCAAAAGGCACTGGCCTTGTATGCTGTGGGTTGGCCCCCTGGTACCATGTGGTCCCCAGCATTGCCAACAGTAGCTCCGAAGCACTGGTAATTGTGACCAGCAAAACAGCAAAAGAGGGGCTGGAGCGATAGCACAGTGGGTAGGGCGTTTGCCTTGCACGCGGCCGACCTGTGTTCGATTCCCAGCATCCCATATGGTCCCCTGAGCACCGCCAGGGGTAATTCCTGAGTGCAGAGCCAGGGTTGGCCCCTGTGCATTGCCAGGTGTGACCCAAAAAAGCCAAAAAAAAAAAAAAAGACAAAACAGCAAAAGAAATCCTAAATATCTGTTTGTTTTTTTTTAAATCCATGGAAGTGAAGCCTGATGAACACAGGAGCATATATTCAAGGGTCTGGCCTCTGTCTGTTCCCCACCCCATCTCCCATCCTGACCTCTTGCTTATTCTTTCTTTCCCCAGCCCTGGCCCCCCAAATATGACCCCTGCTGCTTTCTTCTCTAGGAGCACCCCAGTAGAGGGGACAGGTTGGGAGTGAAGTCAAGGTGGAGATCCACATTCTGCTCTCGCCCTCTGCCCTCAATGGGTCCCTGGGCTCAGACCCAGTGAAGTTTGTGGTCTGGCACACACACACTTCCGGATACTTGGCAACAGGACAAGACCAGGGTGGTGGCACCATAACTATCTGAGTGGTGATCTGCCAGGCACAGGCCTCTCACCGTCCTGGCCCCACACCCCTGCAGAATGGACTGGGATGCAGTCAGCCTTTACACGCACACCTGACCTTCCGAGCCACTAAAACCACACCCAAGCATCACTACATGAAATTGCAAATTCTGTAACAGGAGGACAGGTCAAGAAGGTCACCTGGAAAGAAAGAGGGGGGACTCTCAGGAGCATTCTGGGTGCCTCCCACCCCAGGCTTTTTTGACTTTGGAGTGAAGGTGATGTTCAGAAGCTATGCCCAGCTCTGTGCTTAGGGGATGCTCCTGGCACTATGGGAGCAGTGCTGGGATCGCAGCTGTGCCTCCTGCGTGCAAAGCATGAGCTCAGCCTGGTGATTTCTCCATGACCCCCCTTTGAACAAGAGGTGGGCATTTTTCACTTTGTACTGGGCCAGAAAATGATGTTCTCAGTTCGACTGTTCCCAGGTCACACCATGTATTGTACTTCAGGTGGTCAGAGGGAGTGAAGGTTTACTGTAGCAGGAAAAGTGACTTTCTATTTGCCTACTCCACCCATATTTACCCTTGTCTTCAGAGTTTTGATATGCAGAGTCCTACTGCATAGGTACCTGTTGCTGGAAGCTGACAGCACCAGTGACTGTTTGCTGGCTGCAGAATAAGAACAAAAGGCCTATTGGGGCCAGAGGGATAGTTCAGGGGGAAGGGTACTCGCTTTGCATGTAGCTGATCCCTGGCTGCCCCCATACTCCTGGTATCACCAGGAGTTACCCTTAAGCATAGAGCCAGGAGTAACACCTGATGTGCTCCACCTTCCCCCGCCCTGCCAAAATAAAAAAAAAGAAGAAGAAAAGAGACAAAAAGAAAAGTTATATGGCTATGCAGATGACAGTGCAAAGCAGTTTGGTCCCAGGTACATGCCTGTCGACTTCATTGAAAGCCACTTTCTGCATGCATTTCCCTAGTGGATAAGATTGCTCTGTGCTTTCTGAGGGAGAGAGAGGGGCACACCCAGAGTTGTTTAGAGGCTACTCCACCACTCCCAGAGGTGCCAGGGATTGAACCTGGGCCTTCTGCATTTCATGCACTCCAGATCTTTGAGCTATACCCCAGTCCCCAAGATTCTTCCTTCAGAAGACCCCAGCTTGAGTGCCAAATGGACATGTGAGTGTGGCTTGGAGTCATTAATATATGCAGATAATGACCTGAAAGTTCTAGGAAGAGCAGCTCAGTAGTGATGACGGGGAAGAAGTCAGTCATTAGAATCCTCTCAACACCACACAGACAAGACAGACCCTTCTTACAGGCCCAGAGTATGTTCATGGAGAACACGGCCTATGCAAGTCTGGTTTTCTCACAAAAACAATCTAACTAGGCAACTCAGGCTTAAGGGTTTTCTTTCTTTCTTTCTTTCTTTCTTTCTTTCTTTCTTTCTTTCTTTCTTTCTTTCTTTCTTTCTTTCTTTCTTTCTTTCTTTCTTTCTTTCTTTCTTTCTCTCTCTCTCTCTCTTTCTTTCTTTCTTTCTTTCTTTCTTTCTTTCTTTCTTTCTTTCTTTCTTTCTTCCTTTCTCTCTTTCTTTCTTTCTTTCTTTCTTTCTGATTTTTGGGTCATACCCAGCAATGCTCAGGGGTTACTCCTGGCTCTGCACTCAGGAATTACTCCTAGTGGTGCTTGGGGGACCATATAAGATGCCGGGGATTGAACCCCGGGTCAGGCGCATGCAAGGCAAACGCCCTACCCACTATACTATCACTCCAGCCCCTTACTTTATTTCTTAACTGGCAAAAATAATGTCTATGACTTTATAATAACCAGTAACATTTTTTATATACAAATCTATTCTTCAAACCCTCATACTTCAGAACACAAGAAAAATTTCCATGTACAGATTTCCACTGCCCAGTTCCAATAGTGGTTACTTTAGATGATTGTGGACCAATTGTGGGCCAGGAATACAGTACAGCAGCTGAGGCGCTTTCCCTGCATTCCGGTCCATCTGGGTTTGATATCTGGCACTGCATATTGGTCCGATGAGCACCACCAATAGTGATCCCTAAGCACAGAGCCAAGAATAAACGTTAAGCACTGCTGGCCGTGGCCCCAAAACAAAACCAAGAGAGAATTCAATTCAATTCAATTGAATCAAAGAAGAAATAATTGCCTAACACCTATCAATGCAAAGCCTAGCTGCTCTTATGCTTGCCCTTTAGCTCTCTTCTAGAAGAAGCAGGACATTGAAAATGCAGATGAGAGAGCTGAGTTGCTCACACACCTTCAGGCTGTATTGCTGGCTGGAGGTCACACACTTGTGGTGTTTGCACGCAATGAGTTCTGGGTGCGCTGAAGATTTCCCAGTCTGAAATGGTGCTGGGAGCGGGAGTGGGGTGGGGAGTCCTGGACAGTAGAGTTGCCAGGATTACTCTGGGTACATGTGGGCAGCGGAGATTAAACTCTAGTCCTTATATTAACTAGCAGGACAGATGCTTTTGCCACAGAGCCATCCTCCTTTGTCCCCCGCCCCAGCTCACCTTAACTCTTCTCCTTTAAAAGACCGTAAGTGCCATGTTCAAATAAGTTATAAATTGTGTCATTGTGAGCTTCAAAATTTAAGTCAAGGCAGGGTGATGAGGATGCCAGACGACTGAAACAAACAAGAAGATGTCAAGAGTTTGTTTGTTTAATCAACCCCTCCTTCAATGTCCTCCCCACACGCTTACATGTTTTCTGACTGGAAGCTCTGGCACAGCTGGTCCCATCTTATGCTGACATCTCAACTTTCCCTCTATATTGGTTTCATAGAATTTGAATTTGTACTAATCTTTCCTCAGTAGTGACTATGGATTTTGAAGGTGAAGGAGTTCAGAATATAAGTCAGGGTTTGAGTGGCAATTTACCTAGCAACAAAGTCATCTCGACAAGCACAAGATTCTAAAATGTCAGAACTTGGGGGCTGGAGCAATAGCACAGCAGGTAGGGCGTTTGCCTTGCATGCGGCCGACCTGGGTTCGATTCCCAGCATCCCATATGGTCCCCTGAGCACCACCAGGGGTAATTCCTGAGTGAGTGCAGAGCCAGGAGTAACCCCTGTGCATCACCAGGTGTGACCCAAAAAGCAAAAAAAAAAAAAAAAGTCAGAACCAAGAATGAATTGCTTAGGACAGTTCCCCACAACAGAGACTGGCACACATCCAAATGAACAGGAACAACCAGTGCTGGCACAGATGTGGTGAGAAAGAGGCTCCCATTCACTGCTGGTGGGAATGCCAACTAGTCCAGCCTTTTTGGAAAACAATATAACATTCCTAAAAAAAAAAAATGGGAGTTCACTCCCATTTGACTCAGCAATTCCATTACTGGGAATATATCCTGGGGGTTCAAAACCACACAGCAGAAACACCAACTGCACTTCTATGTTCATTGCAGCACTATTCACAGTAGCCAGAAACTGAAAACAACCTGAGTGCCCAAGAACAGATGACTGGATAAAGAAACTGTGGGACAGCTACACAATGGAACACTACATAGCTGTTAGATAAAATGAAGTCGTGAAATTTGCCTATAAATAGATGAACATGGAAATGAGCCAGAAGGAGGGGATAGGTGTGGAATGACTTCATTTATTTGTGGGATATAAACAAAATAGTAGGAGACTAATATCCAAGGCCAGGGAAAAGAGAGGCCAGAAGGACTGGTCAACAGTTAGAAGTTATCACAGTGTGGGGGGACTGAGGGTAGGTAAAAGAGAGAAAGGCCAGTATGACAATAATAGTTGGAAATGATTACTTTGGATAAGAACTGGGTGTTGAAAGTGGGCAAAGGGATATACATCATAACCTTTCAGTATCTGTACTGCAAACAATAATGCCCCAAAGGAGAGAGAGAATGAGATAGAGAAAGAGAGAGAGGGAGAGGGAGAGAGAAAGAAAGAAAGAGAGCTAGAGGGAGAGAGAGATGAAAGAGAGAGAGGGGGAGAAAGAGAGAGAGAAAGAGAAAGAGAAAGAGAGAGGAGGTGCCTGCCATAGAGGCACCAGGCAGGTTGGGCAGGCAGATTGGTGGGCTAGTGCAAGGGAAACTGAGGACATTGGTGCTGGGAACGTACCCTGGTGAAGGAATGGGTGTTGGAACATAGCATGACTGAAACCCAATCATGAACAGCTTTGTAATGCTCTATCTCACAGTGACTCAATAAAAAACAAAACACAAAACTAAACCAAAAAAAAAAAAAAAGAAATGATTGAAAAAAAAGTCTACCACATCGAACTTCCAGCAATGGAAAAAAAGCCACAATGAAGCTAGTTCAAACCCAACAGCAGAAGCCAAGACTGACTGTACATTGTTACAGCTTTTCTGACTTTTTTCCCCTGAGGCTGGGTCTATCTCCTTCTAATTCCTTGTCCACTTGAGACCAAACACTGAAATATCTTTGCATCATCCATTTTGATTAGTGTTACTGTTTCATTTAATTTTGTTATTATTTGGGGGAGGAAAGAGGTTCAGGCCATACCCAGCTATGATCAGAGCTTACTCCTGGTTCTATGCTCAGGTATCACATCTGGTGGTGCTTGAGGGCTTAAATATGGTACTGGGTGGGGGGGCTGGAGCAATAACACAGCAGGTAGGGCATTTGCCTTGCATGTGGCCGACCTGGGTTCGATTCCCACCATCCCATATGGCCCCCTGAGCACTGCCAGGGCTAATTCCTGAGTGCATTGCCAGGTGTGACCCAAAAAGCAAAAAAATAATAAAATAATAAATAAATAAATAAATAAATAAATATGGTACTGGGGACCGAACCTAATTGACCAAATGCAAGGCAAGTTCCTTAACCCCTGTACTATCTTTCCAGCTCTAATTTTTATTTTCTGCAAAAAAACTATATCCTTAATTTTAATGTCTATCTAAGTATGCAAAAAGTGGCCAAAGGACCAGGGTTATGGCTCAGTGGCAGAGTATACACCTTGCATATGGTGATGGCCAGCACCCACACACTATTGCCCCCTCCATAAAGTGCAGCCCTGAACAACAGGCTAACAAATGGGGAGCCAGACAGAAGTTCAGAGTTCCTCCCACCATGGAGAAAAGCAAAGCAGGTATGGTTAGAAGGACACTAGGGCCTTCAGAAAACAAGACCCTTTCTCTTCTGTCTCCCAGCCACAAGGCCCTCATGTCTTTTCAACAAAGAAGACAAAATTTAAGTTCTTGAAGCTTGAACAGGAACATGGTGCATGTGACAGGAAGTTAGTTGAGCAAGGAAGGCTGGAGCCTGCCCCATGCTTCAGGGTGGTCTACAAGTGGCACAGTTGAGTTTCCTTCCCATTCTCCTCCTCCCTCTCAGTAGAAACGGCACTGCTTCTAGTTTAATCTGGTGCAATTCAGTGATCCACAGAATCAGACCCTCACATGGGGCAGAAGACTACAATTATTTAGAGCTGGACATTAACCAGAGAGGGCATGGGAGACTGGCAGGATAATTTGAGGCCCCGATACTGGCTGCAATCCCTGATGGTCATGGTTCTGGCCCACATTTCAGCCATATTACAGTCTTCCACCTTGACCCTCTTACAAAGGCTGAGCATGACCAAAGCCAGCATGTTCTCACATTATCCTCTCCCACACATTGTCTTGAAGGAACCCCAAAAGAGTTACCAGGCCTAGAGAATCCACAGATCCTGGACCAGTGGCTGAGGTTTCTATTTGAGTTATTTGGGGTCCAATTCTGAGACTAAATTATCAGGCTCCATTCCCCTTATCCCCAATATTAAGGATCACATCCTGCTTCTTCCTAAAATGCTCCCCTAAAATGTTCTTCCTAAAATGTTAGGGCATTTGACATCTTTGCACAATGACTAATGTTTCTCCTGTAATTCAGGTATTTTCTTCCTTCTGATCACGGGGATGGTGAGTCGAAGAGAGCCTTGTTTAGTTTTTGTATACAACCTCTTTTTCCTGAAGATTGGCACAGACAGGTGTATGCTCCACTAGGAATGAATAAACAAAGAACCAGGTACCCCATAAGCACACATTACTCCACATTACTCATTTCATGCAAATTCCACATTCTGGCAGTGCTCACACTCTGTGAAGGTAATGAAAGAAAACACTCAGTACTTTGGACCTGAATATAGCAACACCCAACAACCTTTGTCCTGGGAACACAGTATTTCAAGACTTGGCGATTAACACCCTGAGACTGGAGGGAGGTGGAGGGAGGAAATTGTAACAGGCGGGGGACAAACCTCCCCTTTCAGCCAAACCTCCTTCCACACACCAGCACAAACCACATTCTCATCCAGAGAGGGGGTGGGAGGGAAATTTGGGGGTACCCCTTTAAAGGGTACCCCTTTAAATCAACTGTGCCAAAAGTTTCCAAATTCACTAGGGCCCAGCTCTTCTTTTTGTACGATTGTAAGCGGATAATTAACTGCCCCGTTTTTACAAAATATACAGAGTGACAGTCTCAAGTCCATGCCCCGGGAGAAAAAAAATCAATGATTAAAGCTCCGCAGGGCAAAAGGAAAGAGGGCGGAGGAGACAAGCAGAGAAGCAACTTGGGAGTGGAATCAAGGTGATGCCCCTCCAGCGCTCCGACCCGGCAGCTCGCTGCGGTCCGCGAACCCACTTCTGCCCCCTGCGAAAACGGCCCGCGGGGGCGGGCGCTCCCCGGAGCCCCGCCCGCCCCGAGGCCCCGCCCCGCCGCCGACGTCAGTTGTTATGTCTCGGCCGGGCTCCCGGCCGCAGCTGATCTGCTCGGGAGGCGACGCGGCGGCCTCACGCGGCGGCGGGGACAGCGCGGCCGGCGGCGGGAACTCGCGCCGCCCATCGGAGCGGGGCGGGCGCTGCGTGGCCCGGGGAGCCCGGGAGAGCCGCCCGGCGGAGCCGCGTCGGGCCTAGTTCTGCTTCTCGCTTCGGCCTCCGGGACCGTCGCGCCGCGCTCCGACCTCCCCTCGGCACCCCCGCCCGCCCGCCAGGCGCCGCCGGGCGGCCGGAGCGACCCTGGAGCCGCCGCCGCCGCGGCCGCCGCGCCTCCCGGGGAGCCTGCGCGGCCGGCGGGGCCTGGGGCCTGAGCGCCCGGCGCGCCGCTGCGGCGGCCGCTCCTCCCCGCGCGGGGCCGCGGGCCTGGCCCTGCCCAGCGCCGCCGCCGCCGCTTCCTGGACCTGCCCGCCGCCCGGACCCCCGCGTTTTCGCCGAGCCGCATCACGGGGGCGCGGCGCGGGGGAGCAGGAAGGGGCCTCCCCCGAGACGACGGCGCGGGGGAGCCGACCCGCCGCCTGGATCAGCGCCCCCGGCCCGGGGAAACGACCTCCAACCCGCGTCCCGGTCCTCCCGCTGTCGGATGATCGGGGCTTTTTTGTCTTAAGGGGCCCCCTTCGACCCCCGCCCCCCGCCCCTTGGCTTTTTCTCGCCTCTGGCCTGGGAGGCCCCGCGCCCCCTCCGCACCTCGTCGTTTCCTCGCTGGGCACCGACGCCCCGACCCACCTGCCTCCCGGCCGGGGATGAGCCACGGTGCCAGCTGCAAGGGCCCGGGCACACGCTGAGCCGGCGCTCCCGCGCACCGGCCCCCCACGACCTCCTCTTTCTCGCCTCCCGGGCTCTCTGCAAAGAGAGAAGACGACGCAGGGGAAGATGTGGCTGAAGCTTTTCTTCCTGCTTCTCTATTTTTTGGTCCTGTTCGTCCTGGCCAGGTTCTTTGAAGCCATTGTGTGGTACGAAACTGGCATCTTCGCCACTCAGCTGGTGGATCCCGTGGCTCTGAGCTTCAAGAAGCTGAAGACCATTCTGGAGTGCCGGGGCCTGGGGTACTCGGGGCTGCCCGAGAAGAAGGATGTCCGGGAGCTGGTGGAGAAGTCAGGCGAGTATCAGGCGGACGGGGAGAGCAACCCCCAGTACCCGGTGCAGGTGGAGGGGGAGACCGGTACCTCCCGGTACCTGCCGGTGCCACACACGCAGACACTTACCCAGTGAGACGTTTTCTGGGAGGTTGAGCGCCTGCAAGAGCTGCTCAGGATTTCTTTGTCCAGCTTTTTCTAGAACCCCTCCCTCCACCCCACCCCCCTCCGTAAACCCGTTTGAAGAAGGGAACTGGAATTATTTCCCTGCGGGGTTGGTCGTTTCAAAGGTGGTGTCTCCAAGCCTCCTTGTCAGCATGATAGGACTAAACTGAGTGTTTTTACTCAAAATTCAGGAATGTCATCCATTTCCAGACAGTCTGAGATCATTTGGCAGTTGAAGTTTCTAAGGATCTAAGGAAAGAGAAAGGCCAAAATACGGTCTGTTCGGAATGGCCTACCCACCCCACCCCCCACCCCACTCCCAATGGCCAATACCAGAGAGGGAAATCTCAGTGGACTCCTAACTATCAAGGAGGCATTTAGGTGTAATTTTTTGAAGAATGAGTTTCAGTGTAGATGAAGTACACACCACCCAGTATGTATGAGCTTTTCATAGTTGGGGGTAAAAAAGGTGAGTATTTTGGATCAACGCCGGCCTTGTTTTGAAAGGATTTGTTAGATTTCTAGCAAAATTTTTCAAAAGATGTTTGGATCTTGGATGTGAACTCCATCACCTCCTTCTTTCCTCACTCTCAGGTCTGGCTGCTTCAACCTGAAAGGGTGGAGAAATGGAATCAAATTAGTGCCATAGGACATTTAACATTGATTGACAGGATGCATTTTCAGTAACGGTTGATTTGGGAGTGGGACTGAGAAGCATGATTAAATTATGTTCACTCCTAGACAAACTATGTCTTTGTTTCTATATACTTTCTGGAGGAAAAACGTATTGTCACTTGAGAAAGGCATTTGGGGGTTGCTATAAGAAGCAGTTTGTAAACTGATGATTCTTTTGTTGTTGCTGTTTCAAGAATATCATTTGTGTCTTTTACTAGACATCCCCCTACACACACACACACACACACACACACACACACACATTTATAACCCTATCGCCATGTAGGGAATAATGATTTCTGTGGTGTTCATTAGTCATTAATTTGGTATGTTAAGATTTATTGAACTCCAGTCTCAGAATCAGAGTAGAAGAAGTAGCCCGCTTTTCCTTTTGAGAAAACAACTCTGCATTTTTCTTGCCTTTCATGTACTGATTGGCTTGTGGTGGTTTCTACTTTCTACCACAGAGAGAAAAATATGGAGTAACTAAAGTAAAAATAAATTAATTTTAAAGAAACCACCTCAAAACTTGGGGCTGGAGCAATATAGCACAGTGGGTAGGGCATTTGCCTTGCATGCAGCTGACCCAGGTTCAATTCCCAGCATCCCATATGGTCCCCTGAGCACTGCTGGGGGTAATTCCTGAGTGCAGAGCCAGGAGTAACCCCTGTACATCACCGGGTATGACCTAAAAAAAGACGAAAACAACACCTCAAATAAACTCTTTTCAGTTTAGAAATGAGAAGTGTCTTTGCTGCCAAAGCCAAACACTTTTCATAGCAATAGTACTTGCAAACACAAGTAGTTATTAATACTGGTTTTGGGGTGGGATGGGGACTAAAATGAATTGGTTATTTTGGTTGTCCAGGAAGCCAGTCATAATCTAAAGAAAACATGTCTTTGAAAACATGGTTCAGACCACGTTTTAATAGCAGAGAATTCTTGGCATAGCAATATAATATTAAAGTTCAAGTATTCATTGTGAATGAGTTTGCTGCTTTGTGATACACTGTATTTTCATATTTAATATTTAAGGAAAAGTTTGAGTGTTCTTGGTATTTGATGATACAATTCTAAATTTATACCATACATTTGTGTATGGATGTAAAATTTATATTTTATCTCAGTCAGATACCCTGTTTCTACTTTAAGCAGGTGAAGATGGCACATTTTATAAATCCATTTCTAAATCTTGTAAGTCATAAGTATATTAGTCATGCTGTCCAAAATTTATTTGAATCTGAACATGTTTTATACAAACTTAAGACAAACTTTAGACAAATTCAGGAATTTTCTAATAAATGTGTGATGGCACCATTCACCATGCATAAGAGAAGATGGATTTTTGTGTTCTATTAAGTTTTGCCTGATACATGGTCTGTTCTTATATATTCCTGAATGTGTGACTCTTCAGTGGTTATATTAAGGCTCTACTCTTTTACAAACTGCAATCAGACTATAGTATCTAATTTTAAAGTGAATTAATTGAAGTTAGGAATATAGAATTTTTGAAATCTAATTCGTATTTTTGTCTTTCTTTAGGAGATTTAATGGAGGGTGAACTGTATTCTGCACTCAAGGAAGAAGAAGCATCAGAATCAGTTTCTAGTACCAATTTCAGTGGTGAAATGCACTTCTATGAGCTTGTAGAAGACACAAAAGATGGCATCTGGCTGGTTCAGGTATTAGAAATAGAGATAGAAAAGAAATTGTTTTTGCCAAAATACTATTATTCTCTAGCTGTGAAATTTTTGTGTATTTGTGTCATGTTTCAGATTTAACTCACTTCTCTTTGGAAGGCTCTTCCAAAGTGAGTTCCTCTGTAAGCAGTTTTGCAAACAAAGAAAAATGAAAATTGAAGAACAGGATAGAGTAAATGTTAGGGAAAGAGGGCAGACTATTTTTACTTAGAATCTGCAGAAGCAAATTCACTTTCAGTTGATGGATTTTCATTAAAGTAAGAAGCTTAGCTTTTGGGGTGGGGGGGGCGGAGTGATGGTACATCAGATCTGGTAGGGTATTTGCCTTGCACCTGGTCAACCTGGGTTCAATCTCCAGTCCCCTATGGGGCCCTAAGCACTGCCTGGAGTAATTCTTGAGTGCAGAGCCAGGAGTAACCTCTGAGATCATTGGATGTGACCCAAAAAAGTCAAAAAAAAAAGAAAAAAGAAAAGAAAGCTTTTTGTACTTTGTACTCTTTCTCTGTGTTCAGTACAGTTTTTAATTCAGTGATCCAAATTATTTTTTATCTAAAGGAAACACTGAAGTAAAACAAAGGAATCCTCTCTCATAAATAGCCAGCTTTATTTATATAGGGCAAGAATGGGCAATGGGGAGTGCTCATTACTTTGCTTATGGTATTGAAAAGAACATTGGTGGGGGTGAAGGATGATTAGGTCACACCTGGGGAGCTCAGGGCTCACTCCTGGCAGTACTTTGGGGACCAAATGTAGTGCTGGGGATTTAACCTGGGTTGACTGTGTGCAAGGCAAGTGCCTTACTGCTGTATTGTCTCTGGCCCAATTAGATTATTTTAAAACCTTGCTTTTCTGATATTGAAACTGAGATTTTAGACCTTTTATGAAGGGCGTTAAAAACCATCTTTTGTACTTTGCAAAGTGTGGTTTATTTACCTTTCTTAGTAAATGAGTCATATATTGTAAATTAAAAAATTCTTATGAATGCAATTTTATAACATTGCTTTGTATTAAAGTTATTTAGCATTTAAAAAATGTAACCTCACTTACAGTAACATGTGGGGTAAATTCATAGCATGAAGTTGACTAAATTGAAAGTAATCTGAGAATGGCTAACACCTTAGCCAGTATTGTATCATATCACACTGACATGTTCGAGGCATGGAGGGGTGTACTTGCTTGTCCAAGGTGGTGTCATATTGAACGAGGATTAAGTCTGAGTTCCCTTGACATCTTTTATAGTGCTCTTATAATTATTGGAATTGGCAAAGTTTGATTTAGTATATAAAATTCAGAATAACTGCTTCTTTGTGTTTCTTTCTGAAAACACTTGACTGAAAATGCAATAGAAAAAGGCAGAGTTCAGACACCTGAAACTGATTCTAGCACTGATTTGCAATATGTTTACGGATAGATTTTTCTATTGTATCTGGCTTCAAATGTGTGTCTATGTGGGGGTGTGGAGAGAGAGAATGGAGTAATAATAATAGCTCATTCGATGAAAAGGTTGATGTTGGGGATTTTGCAGGTGATTTCACTAGATATTCAAGTCTTTACTTTCAGTCTTGACCTTTTATTCTGTAAATAAAATCTAATTGAGTAATTTTTAAGTTCAGTAATGGAGGAGGTTATGATTATGTAGTTCATAAAGCACCAAATCCTAGTTTATTTCTATATAATCTTTTTTTTTTTTTTTTTTTTTTTTTTTTTGCTTTTTTGGGTCACACCCGGCGATGCACAGGGGTTACTCCTGGCTCTACACTCAGGAATTACTCCTGGCAGTGCTCAGGGGACCATATGGGATGCTGGGGACCGAACCCGGGTCAGCCGCGTGCAAGGCAAACGCCCTACCCGCTGTGCTATCACTCCAGCCCCTATTTCTATATAATCTTATTGTTATTATTGGTATTGGAAAATAAGCTCTGTTATCTTAAAAGCTTTAAATTATTATATTTCCTTTGAAAATATTTATTTCTGTAGTCTAATTAAGAAAGACTTAGCAGTTTCGGTCATTTCATTTTGTTATCGAAGTTGGATAGTCAGTCCTATAGTTTATATTTAAACATATAGCCCATCTTTGCTTTATGTTTAAATGTTTGCCCTCACAATGAATGATCCCAGGGTAAAAAGGTGGCAGGGTGGGGTGGGGAGGTGCAGGACTTAAGGTGCTTGCCTTCCCACTAGCTGGGTGATGATGAGCACTTTCCAGACTTGAAAGGTGGATGTCAAAAGTCTGGAAATTATTTTGCTATATAAGAACACTGTCTATGGGCCGGAGATACGGTACAGTGGGTTGGGTGCTTGCCTTGCATGCAGCTGACCCAGGTTTATCGCCAGTATTGTATATGGTTCCCCCAAACTTCAGCAGGAGTGATCCCTGAACACAGAGCCAGGAGTAAGCCCTGAGCACAGCTGGGTGTGTTTCAAAAACAAAACAAAAAAAAAGAGTGCTAACTATAGACTACGTATCCTGTTTCATTTATTAGCTGTATATTTGTGGTTTATAAATGATCTATTTTTGTTGTTGTTGTTATTGGCCTGTAAAAGCTAACCATGGGTCAGATCCCCTCCTGAGGTTACAAAAATCAAATAGTTCATTCAGCGGGTACGTGCGTGCCAGACTCTGGTGATATGGCAGAATCATATACCAAACTTAGTCCTTGCCCTCGTAGGCAACTCACTTTCCAGCTGGGAGAGGTAGGCACTAAATAAATATTTACAGTAGCATGAGGGGAAAGTGCTTATAGGAAAAAGTAACTTGGAAGGAAACTGAGAGGCAAGGAGGTCTCTGGAGTGATAGTGCTAGGATCATAAATTCTAGTCACCAAATTATTTTTCTTTGAAAATATTTTAAAACCTCATAGCCAATTGGAAACTGACACATAAGGAAAATGAAATAAACTTACATATTTTCTGTATGTGAAAATGTTGCAGTAGGACACATTTAACTTTTTGAGTGACCCTCCAATTTGTACTGTTCATTATAAAATTTATGATTTATGTTCCTTGGGGACAGTGGCTTATTTCTGACAAGTGACTGGCTTGGGCTTCAAGAACAGTCTCTGGCAGGACAACTGAGACTGGAACTGAGCCCTGGCCTTCGCACAGAGAACTCACCAGCTGAGCTAATCAGCATAGACACTTGGGTTTAAGCTCTTAAAAGGAGGTTGACTCTGGGGTTTTTTTTGTTTTGTTTTTAGCTATAATTAAAGCTGAACGTATTCTCAGTTGCTTTTTTTCATCCCAGATCATATTTTTCTAATCTGCTATACAGGGTAACTTGCAGAAATTCCACTTTCAGCAATTTGAATTCTTGTTCTTGTCTATTTGATGTTCAAAGAAGCTACTTTGGGAGCAAGGGGGAGAGTTGCATGTGAGCTGAGTCTCTGGCATTACCCCAGCATGGCCAGTTGAACACCAAGCCTGCAGGCTTAGACCTCCAATCGAGCAGCTCCAATTTTCTTGCTTTGTCCTAAGCTTTTATCCTTCATTATCTTTGTATTTTCCAGGGATTTTTTTTTTTTATTCTCAGTGTCTGCCGCCAACCAGTTTGTGCATCCAAATTGAAAACAGTTACTTTTCTTTCTTTTTTTTTTCCAGAGTTCAATACTTGATTTTGTTCCTTGCTCTCCCAAGTGCATGCATTCCATACTCTTCAGTACTCCTGGGTTTTTCTTGCTAGACCCAACGGTGCTCAAGGACTATCCCAGTTTAGTTCTGGGAGGGTCTCTCCTGGTGGTGCTCAGGAGTTGATGTAGTACCAGGGATCAAATCCAGGCTTCATATATACGTGTCATATAAATTCCTTGCTCAGACTGAGTACAAATACTCGAACAGAAAGTCAGAGACAAAGTCTAGTGGGTAAGGTGCTTGCCTTGACCATGGCTGACCTATTCAAATCCCACCACACCCTATAGTCCTGTGAACCTGTTTGGAGTGATCCTTGAGGTACAGAGCCAGGAGTAAGGAGTAAGCTTGGGCACAGCCAAGTGTGCCCAATGCTTAACCCCCTACCCACCCTAGAACATGGGAATGGAGCTCCCCAAAAGTTCAGAAATTCTGAAGACTTTTGGTTTGTTTGTTTGATTGTTTTTGTTTGTTTTTGCTTTTTGGGCACAACCCAGCGATACTCAGGGGTTACTCCTTTACTCCTAGCTCTGCACTCAGGAATTACTCCTGGCGGTGCTCAGGGGACCATATGGGATGCTGGGAATTGAACCCGGGTTGGTCACGTGCAAGGCAAACGCCCTACCTGCTGTGCAATGGCTCCAGCCCCTGTTTTTTTTTTTTTAATGTAGGAGTACTGCTATCTATTCAGCCATTGATTAAGCTGATAGAATTTAACATGAACTCCACATTACGTTTTTTAAAATTTTTTTTTCAGTGAATCATCGTGAGATGCTGTTACATAGCTTCACTGTTTCAGTCATATCATGATGGAACACCCAACCCTTCACCAGTGCACATCCACTACCACCAGTATCCCCAATATCCCCCACCCTCCCACCCCTCCCCCTGCCTCTATGGCAGACAATCTCCCCCATACTCTTTTGTATTGCTTGTTATGAGAGCCACTGTGTGCTGCTGGAATTCTAAAATTTTAGATAATTAGGGTGTGGAGAAATCTCTGCAGTGAACAGTTCAGTTTGGAGATTGACAGTTAATTTTTTTTTTTTAAAGAATTTTGGTCAGAGAGACAGATGGAAGATGGATAGGATTCTGGGCTACACAAGTTAGCATAATTTATGATTTTTTATGGGTTTATCCTGAACTTCTCCCATCCTGTTTCTTTGTTTCAGATTTAAGTCAGGCTTCAGAACTATGGTAATTGTTTCTTATTCTCTGTCACTTCAGGAATTGAGGTAGCAATACAAAGTTTCATATGATTTAAAGTAAAGCTTTGTATCAGTATTTACTGAAGTATTATGTTAATATGTTTCATGTTTGGCTGAAAACATTTGTTTATGTTTACTCCTACTCAATAGTCTTAGGGAAAGTCTAACATATTTCTTTCTTGACAATACTTTTTTTTTTTTTTTGCTTTTTTGGGTCCCACCCGGCAATGCACAGGGGTTACTCCTGGCTCTGCACTCAGGAATTACTCCTGGCGGTGCTCAGGGGACCATATGGGATGCTGGGATTCGAACCTGGGTTGGTCGCATGCAAGGCAAATGCCCTACCCGCTGTGCTATCACTCCAGCCCCTCTTGACCATACTTTTAAAACATGGCATTTTATCCTTATATTGGTTAAGGATATTTGTTGCTCAAAGTTAGTGACAATGTCAACAGATAGTGTTTTGATTTTTCAATCACTCATCCTTGCTTTTATTACTTTTATATAGACATACCTAAGTTGGTTTATGTTTTTGAAGCTAGAAATAATTGGAAGATGTAGAAAACATTATAGCATATCTCTTCTGATTGAGGAATTGTTTAATTTCTCTTTGTAAGTTTAACTGAATTGGGCTGGAGCAATAGCACAGCTGGTAGGGTGTTTGCCCTGCATGCAGCGGACCTGGGTTTGATTCCCAGCATCCCATATGGTCCCCTGAGTACCACCAGTGGTAATTTCTGAGTGCAGAGCCAGGAGTAACTCCTGTGCATCGCCATGTGTGACCCCAAAAAAAGAAAAAAAAAGGTTTAACTGAACTACATAAGTTAGACAGTAAAAATTAAGGGTACTTCGCACCACATACTATTCTGTTCCATTCAGTGGTTTGCTGGAGCCAACTCATATCGCTACACAAAGGGATTGTTAGCATCTCTTCTCAAATCCATCTTCACAGATATTTATTAGTAACTTGAAGTTGGCCATGTGAGAGATTTTAAACTAGAGAAGTCAGCATACAATAGACATCATAGCTTTTTTTTTTTAATTTTTATTGGATGGAATTTACATAGAAAGGTGTGAGGAGAGAGGAAAAGAACAATATGTGTTCTTGAGAGAACAGAGATTTCTCCAGAGTGGGAATAGAGAGAGGGAGAGAGGGAGAGAGGGAGAGAGAGAGAAAGAGAGAGACAGAGACAGAGAGAGAAAGAGAGAGAGAGAGGAGGAAGGAAGGAGGGAGAGAGGAGGAGGAGGAGGGAAGGGGAGGGGTAGAGATGGGAGGGGAACATAGGCTTAAAGAGTAACCCCAGAGCTTCTGTTTCTTTCTTAGTTCTCTTCTGGAGTTGGTTCTGCAGCATTTATTAGCTAACCACCGGTTTCATCTGTTTATCTTATGTGTGCCACTGAACCTTGTGATATGCCCTGAGGGCAGAGATAAAAAATAACTTATGCCAGAAAACTAACATGGTTTAGTTTACTAAAAAGTGTAGAACACTGAATATCATAGACTGATTATCTTTCTCAGTTGAATTAAATGTTGTGATGATGGTGCTAACTTACTGAAAGATACAGAAGACATTTAATAGAAAACAAAATTCATTTTCCAAACGAAGTCCTCAGTGAAGCTGAGGACAATAGTAGTCATTCCCCTCTGGAAAAGGTGTATTTTTAAATATATTGAATTATGTTTGAAGTATTTCAAGTCTTCTCCCCTGTCATGCATGCCTGAGTTATAAATCCTTGTGTCTTGATTGAGTCAAGAACACTGATATGGGCTGGAGTGATAGCACAGTGGGTAGGGCATTTGCCTTGCACGCGGCCAACCCAGGCTTAATTTCCAGTGTCCCATATGGTTCCCTTAGCACCGCCAGGGGTAATTCCTGAGTGCAGAGCTAGGAGTGACCCCTGTGCATTGTTGGGTGTGACCTAAAAAGCAAAAAAAAAAAAAAGTATTTAAGAACACTGATGTGTGTATAATTGCATTGTAAGGTGCTAGTTATACTAATGTGTAACCAGAAAACTTTCTAGGTGGCAGATTGCTTGTGAAGGGACTTTTATTATAACAAATTATAGATTTGAAGTCTTTAGAGCCTGTGTTATCGAAGTAGAGATTAAATTACTAAACTGTAACAAGCTGAACTAGTTCAGTAAGATATCTGATAAGCTGCAGAAAGTACAATGGTGAGTATAGGGATGCCAGTTAGAGAGGAAGACTCCCTGGAAAGAGGGTGAAAGAATTGTTTTTACCAGTTCTAGAGACTTGGAACACAGCCTGTATTTTCATCTAATGTCTTTCTAGTCTGAAAACATCCTCCATGGAGAATGCAGCCATCTCCTGAACTGTCAAGGAGTGTATCTCCACTCTCAATAAGATTAGCAGAATTTTTGTGCATACGTTTGGGTATGATCTATAAGTTGGGAATTCTTACTGGTGACACAGTCCTAATAGACGGACTTTCGTTGTACCCCATGGATCAACCAGATGGGTCATAATTTTTAAAATACTTGCATCTTAGCATGGTTATTTATTTAAGCTTCCAACAAATTTAATTTGTGCCATATCTTCCATTGAGCAGCATAACGGTATGGCACATTGGACAAAGCAGTTTCTAATTGCATAAATGTTATCGTGGAGTCAAATAAACTGATTTTGTGCAATTCCAGGGGCTTTTTTCATCTTATGTGTCTCTCAGTTAAAGGTTATTAAATTCTTTAAAGTAAATGTTCAAACAGCTACTTGAATAAATAAGGTCCTGGGTTAAACATTCATGGATCTGCTTCAGTTCCCACCTTTCTGTACTTGTGTCTCTTGCCTGAGATGTAACAGAGTTCCTGAGACCAAGTTCTTTTTTTTTTTTAGAATGTTTTGTGAGCTTTTTATCACTTTAAAAATGCAAGTCCTCATTCTATACAGAAAATAAGGGAAATCCTTCTTTTGTTGAAAAAGTATAGAGTCATTCTTTTTTACCTATTCTTTTAAAAATTTAATTACTGTGAGATACAGTTATAAGCTCCCATGTTTGAGTTTCAGTCATACAATAATTGAACACCCATCCCTCCACCAGCGTACATTTTCCACCACCAATGTCCCCAGTACACCCCAATCCCACCCTTCCCCCTGCCTCTATGGCAAACAATTTCCCCCATACTCTCTCTCTACTTTTGGGCATTATGGCTTGCAATATAGCTACTTAGAGGTTATCATGTTTGGTCTTTTATTTACTTTCAGCATACATCTCCCATCCCTAACTATCCCCCCAACCATCATTGACTTAGTGGTCCCTTCTCTATCTCAGCTGCCTTCTCCTCCAGCTCATGAGACAGGCTTCCAACTACCGAGCAATCTTCCTGGCCCTTGTCTCTACTGTCCCTGGGTGTCAGTCTTATATTGTTATTTTATATTCCACAAATGAGTGCAGTCATTCCATGTCTGTCCTTCTCTTTCTGACTCATTTCACTTAGCATGATACTCTCCATGACCATCCACCTACAAGCAAATTTCATGACTTCATCTTTCCTAACAAGCTGCATAGTATTCCATCATGTAGATGTACCTAAGTTTCTTCAACCAGTTATTTGTTCTTGGGCACTTGAGTTGTTTCCAGATTCTGGCTATTGTGAACAGTGCTGCAATGAACATGCAGGTGCAGATGGCATTTCTACTGTGCTTTTTTGCACCATCGGGATATATTCCCAGAAGTGGTATTGCAGGGGGACCAACTTCTTATTCTTTCTTTCCTAACTTTGGTGCTCTTAGTCTAAAAGATACCTGTATAGTCAGTCATCAGCCACTTCACTGAAAGATGCCTCTAGACATAGGATCATATCTTTCATTGATTTAGGTAATGTATTAGGTAGCCCTTTAATGTAATGTCATTATAAACACAACTGAAATATTTGGGTTATTTGTAGTCTTGATCAGGAAATGAGAAATGAAAAGGGAATTCTTTAAAAAGAGGCCAAAGAACAAACAATATAATTGCACAGATACTTCTTTTTGCGGGGGTACACACGTTGCATTGTGTAGGGCCTTCTTCTGGCTCTGTGCTTAGGACTTAGTCATGCTGGGTTTAGGGAACCATCTATGATGTGGGGAGTCAAATCCGTGTCAGGCAAAGGCAAGAGCTTTACCTGCTATACTATCTTTTGGGTCCTGCAGAGAGACTTCTTGATACTTCTGAGTAATCTGAAAAGTAAATCTAAGATTTCTTTGATGAAAGGAACACCGTTTTACTAACTGGTAGAAATGCAGTGAAATGCCTGCTTTATTTAATATTCCTGTTCCTTAGGTAGAACTTTTGGATGAGAGGAAAATGTAAAACTAGGGACTTGTTGGGTATTGTAACCAGGATTATCCTCCTCAGAAAGAACTTTGATTTACTAAGATTGATCGTGTCCTCAAATTGCTATATTTATGGTTACTTCAGCCATTTGAATATTTGAATAATAACTTGTATCTCCCTCTAATTTGGCATAAGTCCCAGTCTGTGTGTGTGGGTGGGTGTTTGCGCCTATTTATTAAGCTTCAGAATAATGTGTTAGTATAGAATGAAGCTATACATAGTATATGAAAGGGGCTACTGGACAGTGACTACATAAATTGAATTTCAGATGCTCTGTCACCACCAGGTACTCTCTCCTGCTGCCCTGTGAAATGTATTAGATTCCTTGAAGGAGGCCACAGAAGGCAGCTGGACCACCTGTTACCCCTTCCAGGGAGTTCACTCTTAGCACTCATTTCACCACCCTCTGAGATTTCACTTCCTGGAGCCTTTGTGAACTTTAAAATGGCCCTTCCTCTTAGAAAGATTAGAGGCTCCCAGAGTATGTGATGTTGTAATTTTGAATTAAATAATATCAATAAAATCAACTTGGTGTCTATAACCTCAACTTAAAATAAATCAAGCAGATGGGTTTCAGAAAGATGATTTTTGCTGCTTCATATTCCCATTTAGGTATTTTTATTTGGTGTTTTTTAAAAAGAAATTATGAGTTTGTGTGCATGTGTATTTTGTTTTTGGTGGTATCTTTATTAAAATTCTATCTTTATTCAGAATCAGATCATTATGGAATAAGGAGGAAAGGTTTCATTAGAAAGTCTGATGGGAAGAAGAAATTTGAATGGCCAAAAGGCATATGAAAAAATGCTCTTCATCACTAATCATCAGGAATATGCAGATCAAAACAACAATGAGATATTATCTCACACCACAGCAACTGGCACACATCCAAAAGAACAAGTGCAACCAATGTTGGTGTGGATGTGGGGAGAAAAGGACTCTCCTCACTGTTGGTGGGAATACCGACCGGTCCAACCTTTTTGGAAAACAATATGGATGTTTCTCAAACAGCTAGAAATTGAGCTTCCATTTGAACCAGCAGTACCACTTCTGGAAATATCCAGGGGCCCAAAAACACACAGCAGAAATACCATCTGCACTCCAATATTCATTGCAGCACTATTCACCATACCAGAATCTGGAAATAACCTGAGTGCCCAAGAACAGATGAAAGGGTAAAGATACAGTGGCACATCTATACAGTGGAATATTGTGCAGCTGTTAGGAAAAATAAAGTCATGAAGTTTGCCTCTAGGTTGATGGACATGGAGAGTATCATGCTAAGTGAAATGAGTATTAAGGAGAGGGACAGATACAGAATGACTGCACTCATTTGTGGTGTATAAAAAATATATAGTAAAAGATTAATACCCGTGGCCAGGGAAAACAGGGGTTAGGAGGGCTGGTCAATGGTTGGAACTAACCACAAGTGTGTGGGGGGCTGAGGGTAGGTAAGATAGAGAAGAGACCAGTATGACAATAATAGCTGGGAATGATCACGCTGGACAAGATCTGAGGGTTGAAAGTAGGTAAAGGGATAATCTTGATAACTTTTCAGTATCAATATTGCAAACCACAATGCCCAAAAGGGGGGGGGAGACAGAGAGAGAGAGTGAGATCGAGAGATCGAGAGTGAGAGAGAGCACCTGCCATAGAGGCAGGCAGGGGTGAGAGTGGGGGGGGCGGTGATGGGAGGGAACCTGGAGACATTGGTGCTGGGAAATATACACTGGTGGAGGGATGGGTGTAGGAACACTGTATGACTGAAACCCAGTCATGAACAGATAGCTTTGTAAGGGTCTGTCTAACGGTGATTCAATAAAAAAAGTTAAAAAAAAAAAAAGTCTGATGTGGCCCAGAGAGATAGCACAGTGGGTAAGACACTTGCTGTGCACATAGCCAACCTGAGTTCAATCCCCAGCATCCCATATGCTCCCCAGAGCACTGCCAAGCTCTCTGATTCCTGAGTGCAGAGCCAAAAGTAAACCCTGAGTACTCTGGGTATGGTCCAGAAATAAAAACAAAAAAAGAAAGGCTGAGAGAAACCTTATCTCATGTTCTGAATGTAATTTTTCCTTTAACTTACTTTTTAAAAATCTTTTTCCCTTCCTTTCAAGCTGTTGTGTGCTTGGATGTGGTGCTCACGCTTTGGGCTATGGCACTTGGGGCAGCTGCATATCACCTTTTAGTTGCAGTGCTTGCCATACCCCAGCTCGAACATTAATTGATTCATTTTGCTTGTTTGTTTTGGGCCACATCCGATGGTACTCAGGGGTTACACTTTGTTCTGCACTCAGGGATCAGTCTTTTTAAATTGTTTTAATTATGTTCCAAAGCTATCTGCAAATTGTAAGTAGATGGTCAAAGTGTAGAATTGGTATGGCGATTCCATTTTTATACATGAGAGCCTTTTATGATTGTTTACAAAAAAGGCATAGAATAGTACTGACTTAGTTAAAATATAACTTAATAGAAAACATGTGTCTGACTCCTGGCTCTGTAATTATGAAACGTAATTTGAACTTGTTTAACCTACACAAGATAATTTATAATTCAGCTTTGTTTGGATTATTGTTTAACTTTGTTTCCAAAGTAATGACTTCAAGTACCATTTTTTTTTATTGTGTAACTTAATTTTAGAGCATAGTCCATAGGCAGACAATGTGGCTCACTTTTTCCCTCCTTTTTTTAATTGAATCACTGTGAAATAAAAAGTTGTTCATGACTGGTTTTCAGTCATACAATGGTCCAACACCCATCCCTTCACCACTGTACATTACCCACCACTAATGTCCCCAGTTCTCTCCCGCCACCTCTGCCTGCCTCTATAGCAGACATTTTTCTTCTCTCTCTCTCTCTCTCTCTCTCTCTCTCTCTCTCTCTCTCTCTCTCTCTCTCTCTCTCTCTCTCTCTCTCTCTCTCTCTCTCTCTCTCTCATTTTAGGCATTGTGGTTTGCAATACAGGTACTGAATGGTAGCATTACCTCCTTTTAGCATTCAGCTCTTGTCCAGAGTGATCATTTCCAAATGTCATTGTCATACTGGTTCCTTCTCCTCCTAACTGCCTCCTCCCACCCCCACTATGGGTTTTTTCCTATTTTTTTTTAAATATATATCCTGCAAATGAGTGCGACCATTCTATGTCTTTCCCTCTCTCTTATTTCACTTGGTGCTCTACATGCCCATACATGGCTCACCTTTTAAATATGATTCCACTTCCCTCTCTATGGAAGAGTCACAGAGCATGGATGTTTTTATGTTCATTGTTTTGTGTCACAAAGTTTTCTCCTTGGATAGTTGTTCCTTCTCTAAGAATTATATTGATAATATGGTGATAGAAGAAAAAGAACTAGGGACAATATTTTTTTTGTAAAGTGAACTTATAAACAAAAATGGTTTACTTTCTTTTGGGTAATTTGATATTTTGTTTTGTTTTTCTGTTTTGGTGGGAATAGGTCATAGCAAATGACAGAAGTCCCTTGGTGGGTAAAATCCACTGGGAAAAAATGGTGAAAAAGGTATCAAGATTTGGAATACGTACTGGCACTTTTAACTGTTCCAGTGACCCCAGGTAAGTTGATTAAGCAATTCCAGAATTTAAGTGCTGACCAGAATTTCTTCCTTCTTTTTTTGGCTTTGTGGGTCACACCTAGTGGGGCTCAGGGGTTACTCCTGAGTCTGTACTCAGGAATTATCCCTGGCGGTGCTCAGGGGACCATATGGGATCCCAGGGATCGAACCCAGATTGACCTCGTGCAAGGCAAACGCCCTATCCAATGTACTGTCTCTCTGGCCCCGGAATTTATTAAATGAATTAAGAGAATGATTTTAGAAAACAGTTTGAACTGGCAACAATTATAATGTTTAGCACACTGGTTCACAGATACTTAATCAGAAACCTTTTGTGAACTGGCAATTTCTCTGAGCTCTCCTGTTCTCTGATTCTGTTCTTTCTAAATGGGAGTTTACCTAATAAAGACTGTTTTCAGGGATCAGACAGAGAGTATATATAGTGGTTAAAGCACTTGCATTGCACACGACCAACCTCAGTTCAACCCACCACACTACCTGGTGTACTGCTCACCACCAGGGATATACTGTGAGCATAGAGCCAGGAGTACTCCATGAGCACCACTGGGTGTGGCCCAAATCTCCTATCTCCTACATTTCTTTAGTCCTTTGTTTCTGTTCTCTCTGTTATATGAGTATCCCTAGATATATCCTTTTCCTTAAAATCGATTCCCAAATTGAGATTCACCCTCTTTCCCTTTAATCTACCATGTGCCCTTTCTACCTTTATTTTTATTTTCTTTATAGCTGTTTTTTGTACAGGAATATTTTTCACTCAGTTATTTCTTTTTTGTTTATTTCCTATTATGTCTTCTTTGAGATGCTTCTAGTGACTAGAAATTTTGGTTTCTAGTGACACAAAGTAATAATGTTGGTATATTCATTTAATTAACCTCTTTTGTTATTATTGTTGCTTTAAAGTTTTTATTGCAGTAACAATGATTTACAAGAGAGAAATGATTTGTTTGTTTGTTTAGGGGCACAATGTTTCCACACTACAACTACCACCTTTAATTAGCCTCGTAAAATATTTAATGAAAGATTAATATGTCACTTGTTCTGTTTAGTGCTGCTCAAGAGGGCACATATGACATTGTTTCTGTTACATTACAGACTTGATACACATGGCTTAGGGATTTACATCTCTCAGATGTATTGGCCACAGTGGGAGGCCATAGAAAAACCACCCTGAACCACTGCTACACCTCAGATTCTCCTGCCTTGCTCCTTTCATCCAAGTTTGCACCAGCTCTCACTAAACTTGTTTTGCGAACATAGGAGATATACGGTAGAAGGACCCCACAGAGTTGGTGATAAGAAGGGAAGTTTGTGCGTATCCTAACACATTCAGTTTTCTGTGTACTGAGTCCAGTATACGTTAGTGTATTTTTTCTAGCTTTTCTTCTGAAAAAGTCCTTTTTATTTTTATTTCATAGTAATAGAAATGTTGAAAAGATGAAAGATATTTTTGAGCAATTTTTGCTTTTTTGGTTGTTGCAGCTATAATATTTTGTTACTAAAAAAGTTTATCTTCAGTTTCATTACAGAGTTCAATATTTTGATACACAGTTACTTGTTTAGTTTTAATTTCCTCGTGTTCATGTTTCCCTTTATCTTTCTGAAAAGGCTTCGAACTGGAGTAAGAGCTATTCTTGCCACAGACTCTGTGCTTAGTAAGGGTTTTCTTCTCCCCCACACCTTTATTTAAAATTATGGAGAGATAAAAGATACCCAAAAAAGGAGTGTTTACACTGTCAGTGCAGGACCAGAGAAACTGTATAGGAGTTACTTGCCTTGCATCTTGCCCACCTAATTCAAATCCCTGGCAGTACATATGGTCTTCCCAGTACTGCCAGGAGTGTCCCCTGAGCACAAAGCCAGAAGTAAGCTCTGAGCACTGTTGGTTGTGCCCCCAAAAATCAAACAATAAAAACAATCTTAATGTGGAGAGTAACTGGGCAGGGAATAGCATTATTTAGTAGCATGTGTTTTAACCCCATATCGAATTGTTGAGTTATCATCTTGATCTCAAAAATTTTTTAATGCCGAAAACCTCTTTTTTACCACATCTTTACTAGTATTGTCATAACATATTGTGTTCACTTATCTTTGATCAGATCACAAAATTCCTGAGATAAATTAATATCATCATTAGAAAACGTATGCCATCTACATCAAGACTCCTTTCTCTTGTACTGATTATATATGTATCACTGTCATCCCGTTGCTCATCAATTTGCTCAAGCAGGCACCAGTAACGTCTCCATTGTGAGACTTGTTGTTACTGTTTTTGGAATATGTTTATTTAATAAAATATAATACATGTACATTGCAAAGCATAGCACTTAATGATGGGGGATGGTTCAAGGAAGGGTTGTTTGGGCCACACCCAGCTCTGCTTAGGGCTTACTCCTGACTCTGTTGAGGGATCACTGCAGGTGGTGCTGAGGGGAACATATATGGTGCCAGGGATTAAATCTTGGCCAGCTGTGTTTAAGGCTTATGTCTTAACCCCTATACATTTGGATGCACTTAATACATTTTGCATCAACATAATGAATAGCAAAATAAGAAATCAAACATAGTTATCACCTGTTCACAAATCTAAGTGAACAAAATGCATCTCCATGGTATTTTTTCTTTTTCAAAACTATTGAGTTTATCATTCAAAAACTTTTTTTTTTTTGCTTTTTGGGTCGCACCTGGCGATGCACTTACTCCTGGCTGTGCACTCAGGAACCATCCCTGGCGGTGCTCAGGGGACCATATGGGATGCTGGGATTCAAACCCGGGTCGGCTGTGTGCAAGGCAAACACCCTACCTGCTGTGCTATCGCTCCAGCCCCTCAAAAACTATTTTAAATATCACAAAATTCCACAGATAAATTTTTAGGAAAAAATACTTTAGAACAAAAAGAAAATGTTTTTACTTATATTTCCATTGTAAAACAACTGTTTTCATTTTCCTTCGCACTAGTTACCTAGTTTGGGGGGAGGAGAGACATCTCACACCTAGAACAAGAACCTGTCTTGTTCTTTTCAAAAGAATTTTCAGTTATGACCCGCTGGATAAATCTAAGCAAATGTTGTAATTAAATTCTTTTGGAGACGTTACGGGTGCCCGCTCGAGCAAATTGAACATCGGGACAACAGTGCTACAGGGATTAAAAAAGGAAAAAAAACCTACCAAAAAAAAGTGTTTGCTTTTTGTCTTGTATAACTACCAAGAATTGCTATTACTTTTACTATTTACTATTGCTATTACTTTTACGATTACACTGCTATTACTATTACTTTTCCTAATTTGGAGTTTCTTTGGTTTGGGAAACAGGGTATCTTTCAAACACTAAACAGACCTATCATGTGAAAACAGGTTATCTGCAGAACATGAAGATTATTTAGTTGCCTAGCTGCTTACTTGCAATTATCTCTCTTTCAGATACTGCCGGAGAAGAGGCTGGGTACGATCCACACTTATTATGTCTGTTCCACAAACAAGTACTTCTAAAGGGAAGGTTATGCTTAAAGAATATAGTGGACGCAAGATTGAAGTAGAGCACATTTTTAAGTGGATAACTGCTCATGCAGCTTCTCGGATCAAAACTATTTATAATGCTGAACATTTGAAACAAGAATGGAATAAAAGTGATCAGTATTGGGTAAAAATATACCTATTTGCAAACCTTGATCAACCCCCAGCCTTCTTCTCTGCACTCAGTATAAAGTTTACTGGAAGAGTTGAATTTATTTTTGTTAATGTGGAAAATTGGGACAACAAGAGTTATATGACAGATATTGGTGTATATAATATGCCATCATACATCCTTAGAACTCCTGAGGGAATTTACAGATACGGAAACCACACAGGTGAATTTATATCTCTTCAGGCCATGGATTCCTTTTTGCGCTCATTACAACCTGAAGTAAATGATTTGTTTGTTTTGAGCTTGGTTTTAGTTAATCTTATGGCTTGGATGGACTTATTTATAACACAAGGAGCCACCATAAAGCGATTTGTGGTTCTTATAAGCACTTTAGGGACATATAATTCTCTGTTAATTATTTCCTGGCTACCTGTGTTGGGCTTTTTACAGCTCCCTTACTTAGATAGCTTTTATGAATATAGCTTAAAATTGTTGAGATACTCCAATACAACCACGCTAGCTTCGTGGGTAAGGGCAGACTGGATGTTTTATTCTTCACACCCAGCCCTGTTTCTTAGTACATACCTTGGACATGGTTTACTCATTGATTACTTTGAGAAGAAGAGACGGCGCAACAACAACGATGAAGTCAATGCTAATAACTTAGAATGGTTATCAAGTCTGTGGGACTGGTACACCAGCTACCTCTTCCACCCGATTGCTTCTTTCCAGAACTTTCCTATAGAATCTGATTGGGACGAAGACCCTGATTTATTCTTGGAGCGGTTAGCTTTCCCTGACCTTTGGCTTCACCCTCTGATACCTACTGACTATATAAAAAACTTGCCAATGTGGCGATTTAAATGTCTTGGAGTCCAGTCTGAAGAAGAAATGTCAGAGGGTTCTCAAGACATAGAAAATGACTCAGACAGCGAGAGCACAGACACTTTTAGCAGTGAGAAGGAAGTATTTGAAGATAAGCAAAGCATAGTTCACCATTCTCCTGGAAGAGCAAGTCACTGTGATGCTGAGGCTTGTTCATGTGCCAATAAATATTGTCAGACCAGCCCATATGAAAGGAAGGGGAGGTCATATGGATCCTATAGCACTAATGAAGATATGGAACCTGATTGGTTAACTTGGCCTGTTGATATGCTGCACTGTACTGAATGTGTTGTTTGCCTAGAGAATTTTGAAAATGGATGTTTGCTGATGGGATTGCCTTGTGGTCATGTGTTCCACCAGAATTGCATTGTGATGTGGTTGGCTGGGGGCCGACACTGTTGCCCTGTTTGCCGGTGGCCTTCTTATAAAAAAAAGCAGCCATATGCACACCACCAGCCCTTGTCAAATGACGTCCCATCTTAACCATGTGCAATTTGTCCTTTATAAGCTTTGAGTATCTTACAGCTTGCCTTTTAATGTTAGTCACAATGTTTTTGTGGTTTGAAGTTTAGTTTAATGTTAGTGCAGTGACAGGAAATACCCATTATGCTAATGTTGATGACAATTATTTGGTTGCCTTGTATGTCAATTGAATGCATATTTAATTGTAAAAATTTTTTATTTACAACATTGGAAATTCAGAAGTTAATGTTTTTTTGTAAGCACAAAAGAAGTATGATAAAAATTTATCCTGCAAGACTTTACAAGGTGGGATCAAATTCTAATGGAATTGAAGTGGTTTCTTATTCTAAGTGTTTCTTCCCTTTTTACAATCTCTCTGTCCAGCACCTCTTGGTTAAATAATGTATGCTCTGAGACATGAAATTAAAACAGACCTATGAAATAAATTATTTTAAAAACCAGAAGATTACAGATTTTCCAATGTCAAATTACTTTTCATAAAGTATTTTATGGGTATTTTACTGGTTAATTTCACAGGTAAGTTAAACTTTATTGCAGTGGAAGAGGCAGGAAGTGGTGGAAAGGGACAAATTATGTTATTAATTCTGGCCAGAGGTGGTATTAATATATGGTAACTCATCTTTTTGTTTGATTAGCTTTGTTAGGAAGGAATTTCATGGCTGCCTTTTAAAAGATAATTAAAATCATTTATATTCAGTGTATTTAAATCAACTAGCATTTTAGCTACATGTAATTTATGTTTTTCCTGACTCTCAAGAAATTTCAAAGCTATAGAAATGTTATATATACACCACAATGAACTTTCATTTATCAGATTCACCAAATGCTGAATTATGTTTGAATCATTTTCTGTATGTATATATTTAATTTCTATTGTTTGGGGTTTTTCCTAATCTATTTGAAAATAAGATTGTCATCATGAGGCATCACCATGAACTATATCAATATATGTTTTTTGCAAACAGGACATTAAAAAAATAAAATTGCCATGCAGTTATCACACTGAAAGAAATTAAAAATTGATTCAGTAATATCTAATGTGAGGGGCCAGAGGTATAGTACAGCAGGTATGGTGTTTGCCTTGTGTGTAGCTGGCCTAGGTTCAATCCCCAGCATCCCTTACGGTTCCCTGAGCCCTCCAGGAATGATCCCTGGGTGCAGAAACAGGAGTAAGCCCTGAGGACAACCAGATGTGACCCGCAAAATAAATACTAATATATGAAATCCATGCCTCCCAATCCCCCACAATACCCTTTATATTCTTACTATGAACATTTATGCTTTGCTCTCGGACCCTTTTATCACTCTGCTTTTCTGAGACTGTGCTCAGGGTTTGCTTCTGGCTGTGTTCAGTGTTCACTCTGACAGGACTTAGGGACCATATGTCATGGTGGAAATAGAACCCAGGTTGGCTGTGTACAAGTCAGTAACCATACCCACTGGGTCTCTCAACTCACTACACTACTATCTCTCTGGCCCTGTGCTTTTATTTATTTATTTATTTATTTAATAAATCACCATGAGATATAGTTACAAAGCTTTCATGATCAAGTTTCAGTCATACAATGATCAAACACCTATTCCCTCCACCAGTGCACATTTTCCACCACCCATGTCCCCAGTAATCCTACCAACACACCCCCCCCTTGCCTCTGTGGCAGGCACTTTCCTTCTTTCTCTCTACCTTGGGACATGATGGTTTGAAATACAGATACTGAGAGGTCATCATGTTTGGTCCTTTGTCTACTTTCAGCACGCATCTCCCATCCTGAGTGATCCCACCAATCACCATTGACTTAGTGGTCCCTTCTCTATTCCAGCTGCCTTTTCCCCCAGCACATGAGGCAGGCTTCCGAATTGTGGAGCAATATTCCTGGCCCTTATCTCTACTGTCCTTGGGTATTAGTCTCATATTACTTCATATTCCACAAATGAGTGCAGTCATGCTGTGTCTCTCTCTTTCTGACTCATTTCACTTAGCATAATACTCTGCATGTCTGTCCACTTTTAAACAAATTTCATGACTTCATCTTTTCTAACACATGCATAGTATTCCATTGTATAGATGTACCAAAGTTTCTTTAACCAGATTCTGGCTATAGAGAACAGTGCTGCAATAAACATACAAGTGCAGATATCATTTCTACTGTGCTTTTTTGCACCCCTGGGATATATTTCCAAAAGTGGTATTGCTGGGTCATATGGAAGCTCAATTTCTAGTTTTATGGGAAATGTCCATATTGTTTTCCAAAAAGATTGAACCGGCCTGACAACAGTGAATGTGACTCCCTTTCTCCTTGTAATCATGCCAGCACTAGTTGCTCTTGTTCTTTTTTGATGTGTGCCAGTCTGTGTGGTGTACGATGATATCTCATTGTTTTAATTTAAGTTCCCCTGATGATTTATGATGTAGAGCATTTTTCCATGTACCTTTTGGCCATTTGTTTTTCTTTTTTTGAGGAAGTTTCTGTTCATTTCTTCTCCCTGATTTTTGATGGGATTGGAGGTTTTTTCCTTGTTATCAGTGTCTATATTATCCTATATATTAACCCTTTATCTGATGAGTACTGGGTAAATAATTTTTCCCATTCCGTGAGCTTTCCTTATTTTGTTCACTTTTCTTTTGAGGTGCAGAAGCGTCTTAGTTTAATGTAATTCCATTTGTTTATCTTTCTACTTGCTTGGTCAGTGATGTTTCATCCTTAAAGATGCCTTTAATTTTAATGTCATGGAGGGTTCAGCCTACATTTTCCTCCATATACCTATGGGTTCAGGTCTGATATTGAGGTTTTAATCCACTTTTATCTGACTATTTTGCCTGGCATTAGAGGTCTGAGTTCTTTTTTTTTTTTTTTTTTTGCGTGTAGCTATCCAGTTTTCCCAGCACCACTTGTTCAAGAGGCTTTCCTTGCTCCAATTTACATTTCTTGCTCCTTTATCAAAGATGAAATGGTCTTTGAGATTCGAGAGTCTGTGTCAGAATATTAAACTCTATTCTGTTGGTCTACAGGTCTGTTTCTATTCCAATACCATGCTTTTAAATCACTACTGCTTTCTAGTACAGTTGGATGTTGGGGAAGGTGATGCCACCCATCTTCTTTTCCTCAAGGATTTCTTTATCTCTTCATGAGGGTTTATTGTTCTATATGAATTTCAGGAGTGTTTTGTCTATTTATTTGAAAAATGTCATGGATATCCTTATAGGGATTGCATTGAATCTGTATAATGCTTTGGGGATCCTTATAGGGATCACATTGAATCTATAAAATGCTTTGCTATTTTGATAATGTTAATCCTCCCAATCCGTGAACAGGGGACGTGTCTCCATTTCCTAGTGTCCTCTGTTATTTCTTGAAGTAATGTCTTGTAGTTTTCTTTGTATAGGTCCTTCTTGAGTTAAGCTGATTCCAAGGTACTTGATTTCTGAGGCACTATTGTGAATGGGATTGTTTTGTTTTGTTTTATATATGTATATTTCTTCTCTTTCATTATTTTTATATAGGAAAGCCATGGACTTTGGGGTATTGATTTTGTAGCCTGCCACTTTACTATACAAACCTATTTTTTCTAGGAGCTTTTCTATAAAGTCTTTAGGATTTTCTAAGTATAGTATTATGTCATCTTCAAATAGTGGTAACTTGTCTTCTTTTTCTGTATCTGAATACCCTTGATATCTTTTTCTTGTTTAACTGTTAACTGCTATGGCAAGTACTTCCAGTACTATATTCAATAGAAGTAGAGAGAGTGGGCAACCTTGTCTTGTCTCGGATTTAAAGGGAAGGTTCTTAGTTTTTCCCCATTGAGAATAATGCTTGCCATGGGCTTATGGTAGATGGCTTAGACTATATTGAGGAAAGTTCCTTCAACTCCCATTTTTTTTTATAGTTTTCATCATGAACAGGTGCTGGATCTTGTCAAATGCTTTCTCTATATCTATTGATATGATTATATGGTTTTTATCTTTCCTTTTATTGATATGGTGTATTATGTTGATTGACTTGCAAGTTTTGAATCATTCATATATTCCTAGGGTGAATCCTACTTGGTTGTGGTATGATCTTTTTGATGAGTATTTGGATTCTATTTGCTAATATTTTGTTGAGGATCTTTGTGTCTGTGTTCATCAGGGATATCAACCTGTAATTCTGCGTCCCCCCCCCCCATTGTGTCTCTGTCTGCTTTTAGTATTAGGGTGACATTTGCCTCATAGCGACTGTTTTGAAGTGTTTCTGTTCAATTTCCTGGAAAAGTTTGAACAGGATTGAGAGTAGGTCCTCTGTAATTGGAAAGATTCACTAGTGAATCTATCTGGGCCAGAGATTTTGTTTTTGGGGAGACTTTTTTTTTTTTTAAATTTTGAGTCACACCTGGCAATGCACAGGGGTAACTCCTGGCTTTGCACTCAGGTATTGCTTTTGGCAATGTTCAGGGAACCATATGGGATACTGGGAATCGAACCCAGGTTGGCCGAATGCAAGGCGTTTGCCCTACCTGCTGTACTATTGCTCCAGCCCCTTTTTGGGAGACTTTAGATTACCATTTCAATGTTCTTGATAGTGATAGGTTTGTTCAGGTATTCCAAGTCTTCTTGGCTCAGTTTTGGGAGATTATAGGAATCCAGGAATTTATCCATTTCTTCAAGGTTCTCTTGTTTCATGGCATAAAGATTCTCAAAATAGTCTCTGATTATCTTTTGAATTTCTGTGTTTTCTATTGTGATGTCCCTCTTTTTATTTCTGGTTCTGTTTATTAGTGTCCCTCTCTTTCTTTGTGAGTCTTGCTAGTGGTTTATCAATCGTGTTTATTTTTTAATTTTATTTTTTATAAAGTTTTCACAATAATTGATTACATTCAATATTTCAACACCAATCCTACTACCATTGCACCTTTCCACCACCATTATTTCGAATTTTCCCACCACCACTCAAGCCTGCCCCAGATGCTAGATAATTTATTTTGTATTGTTTGTTATGAATAGCATGAGATGTGCAGCCGCATACTCCTGGAATTCTAAAATTTTAAGTAATTGGGGTCTGGAGACATCTCTGCAGTGAGCTGCTCAGTTCTGAGATTCATTTGTGAATCTCTGGGTCATGGCCATTAATGCACTTAAATGGCACCCGGAGGCTGTTTGTGGGTGTGACAGCCAGGACCCCAAAGGGGCAGGGAAATGGGAAGGAGCGATCCATCCCTCATCCCTCGAGGCCTGGAGTTTTCAGTCACTGGTTCCGAGTAGTTGGGTTTTTCATTGAGTTCTGGAGGTTTGTGGCTGCCAGGATTTATATAGGGCAGGGGAGGGACAATGCCTGCTCCAGTCTGAGGCACCCCAGTGAAATTGGCCTGTCACAATGTCTGGAACATCTCTGGGCAAGCTGCTGGTTCTGAGATTCATTTGTGAGTCTCTGGATCATGGTCATTAACGTGCTTCGATCTTACTTATTTTTTCAAAGAACCAGGTCTTGGCTTCATTGATCTTTCAGATTTTTTGGGTTTCCATCTCATTAATTTCTGCTCTGAGTTTTATTATTTCTTTCCTCCTGTCTGGTTTGGGCTCCTTTTATTGGTTATTATCCAAGAATTTAGATGTGAGGTTATTTATGTGGGCTTGCTCTTCGTTCTTTGTGCTTTTATTTTTAAACCTTTCTGATACTGACTTTTCTGGAGTACAGAATATTCATTTGGCTATAGATTGTCTGACATTCTGGATTTGCCTGAGCATTAATGGTTACATTTAAAGAATACTGCCTTGAGTCATAGTACAATTGGTAGGGCATTTGCCCTGCATGTGGCTGACCTGGGTTCAATCTCTTGCACCCCATATGGTCTCCCAAGCCTACCTGGTGAATCCCTAAGTTCAGAGTCAGGAGTAAACCCTGAGCACCACTGGGTGTGGACACCAAAATAGAGAATACTGCTCTGATGATGTAATTCACATTTGAGTGACACCAGTAGGCACATATCAGTTTATCTGATTGTTGGTGATGCTAAATTTGGTTAAAATAGTATCTTTCTTATGTTTTCATTTTATAATTTAGAAGGAAACTTTAAACCCACATGAATACCTTATTCAACAAGTTTTAACTTGTTTTAATATCTATTGATAAGGAGCTGGAGTGATAGCATAGTGGGTAGGGCGTTTGCCTTGCATGCAGCCAACCCGGGTTTGATTCCCAGCATCCCATATGGTCCCCTGAGCACCGCCAGGGGTAATTCCTGAGTGCAGAGCCAGGAATGACTCCTGTGCATCGCCGGGTGTGACCCAAAATAAGCAAAAAAAAAAAAGCCATTGATAAATTGCTTCAGTTATTGGGAATCATAATGTGAAGATTTTTAGATTCTGATTCCATCCTTTATTCTACACTTATTTGTTAGCTGGCATATGTATGTGAAAGTTTTCTATTTTACCTCACATTTGAATATCAGTGTGAAATCATTGCTTTATATCCAATATGTTAAAATCATATGGTTTTTTTTTTTTTTTTTTTGCTTTTTGGATCACACCTGGCAATGCACAGGGGTTACTCCAGGTTTTGCACTCAGGAATTACTCCTGGTGGTGCTCCGGGGACCATATGGGATGCTGGGAATGGAATCCGGGTCGGCTGCGTGCAAGGCAAATGCCCTACCTGCTGTGCTATTGCTCCAGCTCCCTAAAATAATAATTTTTGATGCTCAGGTCATCCCAGATTGGTTTACTGTAATATACTGACCCAGCTATTGTCATTCTGTTTAATCTTGAAGCACCTCCTTGCTTTTTAATACAAGGTACTCCACCTCATTTTGTATTTCCCTGACCCAGGCATGTAATGAGCCATTTCTTCAAAGGGTCCAAATTTCATGGTGAAACTTTATTTTATTGAAACCCAGCTCCCGTGATGGTAAAAGATAAAAGAATTGCTGTTTTTAGCAAAACACTTCTTCCTTCCAGTACAGAGTTTCATTTTCATATACTAATAGAAATAGTAGAATCTCGTCACTATTTTTATTAATATTTAAAAGCTTTTCAGAATGTTTAAAAGCACAAGCACTGCTCATTGTACTCAAATTCTTTTGAAGAAAAATAATTCTATCATTGTAAGTGTTAGTGTTCCCTATAGTTCTGCCATTAGTGTCTGCTCTCTTCTTTCCCATTTCCAGAGGTGTGTCTATCCACATAGGCCTCCCATCTAAAGTTGTGTAGACAGCTATCTGCTGCACAGCTCGTGCATGTTGTAAGTACTTAAATAAGTCTAGAACAACTTTTATTCTCTGCCTATTCCTCGTTGACTTCTTATAATCCTAATTTTAGTTCCATGGTCATATACATAGAACATTACTTATAATTTACATAACTGTAGCACTGTCGTCCCGTTGTTCATCGATTTGCTCGAGTGGGCACCAGTAATGTCCCCATTATGAGACTTATTACTGTTTTTGGCATATCGAATACACCACGGATAGCTTCCCAGGCTCTGCTGTGCGGGTGGGATAATCTCGATAGCTTGCCAGGCTCTCTGAGAGGGATGGAGAAATTGAACCTGGGTCAGCTGCGTGCAAGGCATACCCCTACCCGCTATGCTACAAAAGTACACAAATTTTAGAAGACAAAATTTTTCTTCCAGCATCCCCACACCCCACTTTGAAAACCCAATGTCCTTAACACTGACCTTCAAAGCCCTCAAAATCTATTCTTGGTCCCCTTCTTAGACACACAGTGACACTTTGTATTGATGTCATTTCAGGCCCTAGTTCTCAGCTTGGTGCTTTTTTTTTTTTTTGGTGGTGGTGGTTGGCGGGGGGCGGGGGTGGGTGGGGGGAGCGTGTCTTTTTCTTCTGCCTTACTGATGCCACTTTCTCCAGAATGTCTACATCTTCCTACCCAAGATATCCTCTCTTCCACTGGGCTTATATAAAGAAACAAAAATACCTTTACACTAAAAGATCAAGCAATCCCATCACCTCAAGTGATAAACTTATTAACAATGGAACAAAGTGACAGAACCCTTCTTTCATGTGTAGCAACTCACTTTTCGCATTATACCAGCTTTCTCCATGATACCTTGTCATACTTGCCTGCATTACATGAAAACTGAGGAAGCTCAATGAGTTGGCACATGCTTTGCATGCTGGAGATCCCTGACACTGCATGGTCCCCAGAGCACAGCCTGGTATGACCCCAAAGAGAGTGCATGTGTTTTGCAGGTGAACTCCTTTACGACAGATACTGCTTAATTTTTCTGAATATTCACAGTACTTGGAATGGAACGGAGATATGTATTGGAGGTTAGATGTACAGTAAAACTATTGTAATGAGGTTGGGTAGAGAGGCAATAATGGCCAGAAAATCAAGTCTCCAGGGAAGTTTGACCCAACCCTTTATTGTTGAGCAAAACAAATAATGCTTTCGTCAGATTTTCCTGAAGGAGGAGAATTGAAGGAAATATTCAAGGTTGGCAGACTATATTTGAAAAGAAAGTTTGAATTCTTAGAGAAGCCTATTGTATTGAGTGAATTACAGATTCCAAGTATGTGGGTTTGTTGATGAACAGATGACGAATAGTTGGACACATAATTGTGTTCTGCTCAAGTTTTCCTACTGTCTTCTCTATTTTTTGCATTCCTTTATTTAAAGATGACAAATTCTCTGAGTGAAGGAGTATTGCTATAATCTACTATTTTATTATGATATACCCAGTATACCCAGAAATGAATATAGTATACTCACTAACCGTTGGCTTGTGTTTTAACAATCTAATAAAATTTTGTCCTTTACGGAAAATTTTATTTTGGTGCCAGATTAGAACCCAAAGTCTCACAAATGCTAACTTTTTGTGAATAGTCAAAAATAAGTAGGAAAGATAAATTATATTTTCGTATCTTTTAATAGTGACTATAGCCTGCTTATCTCAGAATTATTTGGGAGCTTGAAATAATATTTATGTAACCTTTCTCTTTGCTCCCACATTTTCCCCATTGTCTTTTTTTAAAATTCCTCAATACCGTTTCAAAGGAATAAAATATAAGTGAATTGTTGGGTTTATTCCATTAATGAAAAATTAAAAAAAAATAATATTGACAAGGCCAGAAATGTAGTGTGGGGTAAAGCACTTGCCTTCCATGCAGATCACCCCTGACCCTGCATATCGTCCTCCAAACACCGGCCAGGAGTGACTCCTGAGCAGAGAGCTAGGAGTAAGCCCTGGGCACAGCTGGGTATGGCCCAAATCCCCCTCCCAAAAGAAAGAAATTTAATTGTTAAAATATGCATTTTAAAAATTGCATCTTACCTGTTTAGGTCATTCTGTCCTTGTTCTTGTTAATAGCTTAGGTTTACAGGGACTGGAGAGATATTACAGTGTGTTAGCCTCTTTCCTTGCATGCAGCTGGGGTTTGATCCCCAGCACCAGATATGGCCCTGCCCAGAGTGATTTCTGAGCACAGAGCCGAAACCCTAAACACTGCCAGGTGTGGCCCTTCATCCCCCCCAATCATAATTTAGGTTTATAGATTTGAGATTAAATTGGGCAAGATCTGTGCTTAAGTATATACACTATCTCCCCAACAAAAGTTTTTTCATATATAATTCATTTTATTTCCTAATAATCACATGTAAAAGGTAGAACAGAATTTACATTTAATAGATAAGAACTCAGCAGAGGGTGGAGACATAATATGAGGTTTATGGACTAGCCTTGCATGCCACCTCAGCCCTACGTGATTCCTAAGCACCACCTGGAATGACAGAGCCCCTGAACATCGCTGGGTATGGCTCAAAATCTCCCCGCCATTGCCAAAAGATCAAACCAAATAGCATAATAGGGAGGAAGCTATGAGTAGGACACAGCTTCCAAATTTGAATGTCTTCAGGGCCAAGGAGCATAATATGTATATATTTAGTGTCAGGCCGGGACTGGAGAGATAGCAAAGTGGGATACTCATGTGCAAGTCATGACTATCCACTCAACTTCCTAATTTGTTTCTCCGAGGTCAGCTTTTTTAGATTCTACATATTTTATATATATAATGATATATATTATATTATATATGTATATATTATACATAATGGTATATATTATATGTGTATATATTATATATAATGATATGTATATGTATATACTATATATAATGGTAAGAAAAAAAAGAAAAATTATTCTTTTTTGGTAAGAAAAAAAGGGAACATGATTCTTACAGTTTTGCTGTTTAAAATCCCGGAATCTTCGTGTTGGAAGAAATCGTGAAAGCCAATTTTCTGCTTTTGTTAGATTGTTGACATCCCTGTTATGAGTGAATTGGCACTCTCATCATTTAACAGAAGGCATCCTACATTTACAGAAATCTATAAACAGTCCACCTGCCAGGGGCTACAGAAAAGCATGCGGTTAGCTGGCAGTGGCAGGTGCTAAAAGCCCAAATTTGGACACATTATTGGATATGTCCCATGTCACCATGGGAGAATGAATGAGAATGGAAAGTGCGAATGAAAATGAATAAGGAATTCATGTGCTGAAAAAGTCCTAATAAAGCCTTCTTTCTCTGAAATATGTTAGGGTATTTAATTATTCACATAATGGTGTCTTACTTAATGTCAGGTTTTTAGAGAGAAACCAGTGAACTGTAAGATACAAAAGACCATGCCAATGAGTTCAGTGCCAAATTTATTCCATCACCCAGAACATCTTCTAAACAGGGAACAAGAATCATGAGAGCAATTCTGTGCTTCCAGCCAAGCACGTCTCTGCTGTGATGGTCTGAAAGGGAATTTAGACAGACTCTGCTGTATTTTCATGGTTATGCAAAGGGCCAAAGGGCAGTTTATGATGTGACCACAAGTATTTCATACAGAAGTCAGAGTTGTAGTACCCTGAAATTTTCTAAAAATATTCAGGGGCTGGAGCAATAGCACAACAGGTAGGGCGTTTGCTTTGCACATGGCCGACCCGGGTTCTATTCCCAGCATCCCATATGGTCCCCCAAGCACCACCAGGAGTGATTCCTGAGTACAGAGCCAGGAGTCAGCCCTGAGCATTGCCGGGTGTGAACCAAAAAGCCAAAAAATATATTTTTCCCCAAAAACCTTGGTATTCAATATTATGTATTTTAGGAGTTCAAGTACATACCATTATCAAATGTATGTTCCCACCACCAAAGTACCAATAATCCTCCACCAAAATTCACTGCACCTACTTCCCTCTTGCTTCTTCTCTTAACTCCCCATCAGGTAACCTCAGTTCTGCAGTGAGGAACCCAGTTTTTGTTTTGTTTTGGTTTGGTTTGGTTTTGTCTGTTTTCCTTGCTTTGTCTATTCATATTCTACAAAGGAGTGAAATCTCATTACCAGTGGGGTGTGCTATGGCCTGAGAGTGGGAGAAGGGGCTTTAATACAGTAATTTTGCTCCTGACTGACTAGTCATGTTCCCTGTAGAACATGAATGCAGTGAAGTCAGGGCTAGTAAAGTCTGCATGAGCTGCTGCCCAGCATGGGCACTAAGATCCTGCCAACCTACGTCACCCTCCAGCTGCACCCAAGTCCCTCTTGATCTGCAGAGCCTGGGAATTAAGCCCTGTCAGCCAGATATTCAGAGAGCTATGATTCTCAGGCCGAGGCGAGATTGTGCACTTTCCAAATTTTTTCCTGGTAAAAGAGATGTCAGTTCCAGTCTCTACTCAGGATCCAGGTCCTTGTTTTTAAACAAGAGACTTACAGAAGACAAACAGTGAAACCAAAGACAACTTTATTATTGGACAACAAATTTATTTCTTACACATTCAAAGGAGAATGTGAACTCCTCAGAGCTGTATGCATCAGAGACAGAGCCATGGGTACCTCTGAAATGAAGCATCTCTGGTGGCTTTGGCAAGTTGATCACATAGGGGTTTTTTTTTTCAAGATGGCTCAGCTTGGGTAAAGATTGATAATAAGACTTTGTCAGGGAGATGGACATTTAGCTCTGGTACGCTTTTCATTTTCCTCCAACTCATCAGGATATTTGGTACTGCTTGTTAATTACTCTGGTTGGGGGCATGGCCTTCATCCTGAGTTGGTGGAAAGAAAGCTTTTTCTCACCAGAGAAGAGCCATAACTTGTCTCTTCAAACATTTCTTTGTTCCATGGCTTCCTGCCATCAGTCAGTGGACTCTTGGATCTGCGTATGTCTTTGGAGTAGGCACATATATATTTTGGAATTTCTTTTTAATATTCTTCAAGTGGAAACCTAGGAGTATTTTTGAAATCTCTGAACCTTGCTGTATATCCTATGTAAAAATATACATTTAAATTTTTTTGGTTACAGCTTAGGTAAGATGGTTACAATAGTTTTTAGGTTTATAGTATTGATGTACAAAGTTACTGTATCCCATCACCACCTAAGTTCGCATGTTATTTTGAGGAACCTCAATACTGTTTCGTAGTGGGCATATTTTACTTTATATTCCCATTAACAGTGAATGAGAGCTCACTTTTCTCCATATCTTCCCCAATACTTGTTTCTAAGATTTTAGTTATGGGCCAGTTTCTGAGGTATGAGGTGATATTTCATTATAGTTTGGGTTTTCATTTTCCTGGTAATAAGTGAGGATGAGCTTTTTTAATGTGTAAATAGTCCTGTGGTGAACATAAATACATATCCTTATAAATTAACATTTCAGTGTTCTTAAAGATAGATGCACAGGCGTGGGATTGCTGGGTCATATGGAAGTTCTATTATTAATGTTTTTAGAAGTCTTCAGACCATATTACATAAAGACTGAACCAGAAAAGAGTCCACCAACAGTGAGTGAGGGTTCCCTTTTCACCACAACCCCAAACTTTTGGCAATTTTAAACAGTGCTACTAGTAATTTTTTTTGCATATGAGTTTGATTCAGTATGGTCATATTTATACTGGGAGTTTAAATTTTTGAGTTATCGAGTATGCCTATAATTATTTTTGGTGAGAACTGGCAGTTTTCTAAAGTTTTTGTACTAATTTATGTAATTTTTAGCAATATGTGAGATTCCTAGTTATACATTCTTGTTTAATTTTGTTTTATTGTATTTTTCCTATTTTAGCAATTTTGGTGGGTATTTAGGGATATCTGTGATTTTCAACTTGCATTTCTCCAGTGACTAATGAGGCTGATGCTTTTGTTACATTTTTAAAAAAATTTTCATTTTATTTTTTATTGAATCACCATGTGGAAAGTTACAAAGCATTCAGGCTTAAGTCTCAGTTATACAATGGTCGAACACCCATCCCTTCACCAGTGCACATATTCCACCACCAAGAATCCCAGTATGCCTCCCATCCCACCCCCACCCCCACGCCTGTGTAGCTGATAATTTTCTCTTTACTTTGATGACATTCAATATTTCCACAAAAAAAACTCACTATTATTGTTTGGAGTTTCCCCCCCAAAATCAGACCTGCTGAAAAGGAAGCACTTGACAATTTGTTTTCCTTTGCTGAGAATGAAGAGATATGAGGTTTTGGATTCCTGTATTTTAGTATTTTAGTAACTAAGTCCAGGGAAATTTCTGCCATAAATTGCATCATTGCAAACTCGTACCTCTCTTTAGTGGTCCTTATAAGATGGCGGTCACCACGCCTTCCCCCCTCCCCCCAAGGGAAAAGCGGAGAGAGAAAAACCTTTTCGTTCCTGGGGCGGCATGGGGCCATGGCTTAGTTCACAGTCTAGAGATATTTCTGCAAGAAGCTGCTGGTACCAAAAGTAGTTTAGCTGGCCTCCAGGATCATGGTCATCCAGCAACAAAGAGGCCGCACACGTGCGGCCACTTGGGTCACTTCTAGGCTTGTTACAGATTTTATTGGTCATTTAAATAGTCTCTTTTTTAAAATAATTTTATTTTCATAAAGTTGTTCACATACTTGATTACATTCAATATTTCAACACCAATCCCACCACCATTACACCTTCCTACCACCATTATTTCAAATTTTACCACCACCACCAAAGCCTGCCCCATAGGCAGATGCTAAATAATTTATTTTGTATTGCTTGAATGAATAATTGGCTAAAAAATGATCAAAAAAGTTTTCCTTAGAGGAAAGTGTATGAAAATTTTTGTGTCTCATCTTGGAGTCATTAAGCCTCTGTATAAGAGATCATTAAGATGGAGTTCTAAAATTTTAAATAGGATGCTAGAGCTAGGGTTAAATTTTTTAACTGGACAGCGATTTTGGGATGTGGAAGCTTCTCTGCAGCATGTTACTCTCTTCCAAGATTCATTTTTGAGTTTCTGGATCATGACTGTCAATGCACTTAAATGCCCAGAGACAGTTCATGGACGTGACTGTCAGGAACACGGAAGGGTGGGGACCCCTGCCCGAGGTTTGGGGCTCGCCCTGACACCCCCACCCCCGCCTGGCACCTTTTGGCTGCCGCACCATAGGGTCCTGACCACTCCCCACTCTGCAGGTAAATAGGAAATCCCTTGGAGACCCTGCCCAGCACAGAGAAGCCCCCTCCCCGCCCCCTGCCCGTAGTTTGGGGCTCGCCCTGACGCCCCCACCCCCGCCTGGCACCTTTCGGCCGCAGCACCATAGGGTCCTGACCACACCCCACTCTGCTGGTTAGGGGCGTGTCCTCACCTTAGGGGCGTGGCCTCAAAGTGGGCGTGGCTTACGCACCCACAGTTGTTTTTTTACCATTCCATGCATTGTCCTTTGGCCACAATTGATAGAACCCACTTCTCTGAAGAATTCCCTGGTCATCTTAGTCACTATATGTTAATAGTCAAGTAACCTAGCCTATCCTAATTTCACGAAAACTGTCAGTGAACACACCAAGTTGCACATAAAAGTCCTTTGTAAAAAGAGCATAGCCCCACATCTTCAGTTGAGGCCCCTCCCAAGCTAAGGAGAGCACCGGATAGTAAAGCCCATAACAACATGAAGAAACAGCGAAAATCCCCACTACCAGAAGAGATCCAAGAAAATATCTCACTAACCTCAGCAGCGACTTCCCAGAAATACAACCTCCTCTCGGATAAAGAATTCAGAGAGGAAATTGTGAGGATGGTTCACGAACTCAAAGCAACTATGGAACGAACTTCCAATAAATTAAGGAAGGATATGGATGCAGCATTGGAACGGTCCACCAAGATAATCCAGGAAGAAATGAGAGCAGAAATTTCAAAGCTACAAACAGAAGTCACACAACTAAAAGAATCAGTAGATGAAATAAAAAACTTGGTAAGAGCCCTCAATAGTAGAATGACTACAGCCAAAGACAGAATCAGTGAGCTTGAATATGAGCTGCACAAAGCATATAGGGAACAACAAATAATGGCAAAAGACCTCAAAATGGCTCTAGAGCGAATTAGAGTCCTTGGGGATGACCTCAGGAGAAACAACATAAGAATCATGGGAGTGCCAGAACCACACGGAACCAATCCCAATGAAAAAAACACCATTAAAGACATCATTGCTAAAAAATTCCCAGAGCTAGAGAATTCGGACATCCAGATCCAAGGAGTCCGGAGGGTGCCAGCTAAAAGTGACCCAAATAGAAAATCCCCAAGGCATATCATAGTCAGAATGATGGATGCCGTGGATAGAGACACAATACTGCAAGCAGCAAGATCAAGGAAGGAGATCATATACAAAGGAGCACCCCTTAGATTCACAGCAGACCTATCAGAAGAAACCCTCCAAGCTCGAAGACAATGGTGAAATATAGTGAAAAAACTTAATGAAATGAATGCCTCACCAAGAATACTCTACCCGGCTAAACTCTCAGTTAAACTTGAAGGAAACATACACTATTTCATGGACAAGCAACAGCTCAGAAACTTCATAGACTCAAGACCAAATTTAAAAGAAGGACTCAAAGGGCTACTATAAGACAAGGAAAAAACCTACAAGAACAACAAACCCTACAGAAAAATGACACAAAATCCCATGATAATAATTTCTCTTAATGTTAATGGTCTAAATGCACCAATCAAGAGGCACAGAGTGGCAAAATGGATTCGGAAACTAAACCCAACTTTCTGCTGCCTACAAGAAACACATCTGAATAGTCAGAACAAACACAGACTCAAAATCAAAGGATGGAAAACAATCCTGCAAACGGAAGGGCGGGGAGATGGGAGGAAGAGTTCATACCTGACTCCATCTCAGACATAAGTCCCACATACGTGGGTTTTTCAGAGGATTCATTCTCACACATGGGGGGCTCAGGATGAGCCTGTGAAGGTCAGCCAATAGCCTCTTTTCTGAAGCTCTTAAAGTCTTTTGCAGATTTTCCTATGAGTTGCTTTTTGTCTTTCTTATTATTGAATCATAGTCTTTATATATTCTAAACACTTTACAAATATTTTGTATTTTACAGATATTTTGAAGGTTCTTGCTTTTTATGCACTACACCCTTGGAGCATGGTTACAGGCACTGGAACAGATAAGACTCAACCTTGCAAAGCAGTCCTGAAGCAAGGCTCCACAGAAGGGAATATCTAGGCAAAATTGGCAAGAACAGGGTGTAGGCACCAGGTGTCCTGCCTTGAGTCTCACTCAACCTCCTAGTCACATGAGCCCAAAACACAGAAACTGTCACATTCGCTTAGCAATCATCCTAACCGCAGCATCTAGCCTTGATTAGAATTGGACCAAGGCAAAGCAGAGTAGGAAAGGTAATAGGCCAGTAATGCTAAATTTTATGTAATTGGACCTTTCTGTAAAGCTGAGACCATCTATAAAATATTTGTATATTTGGCAATAAAGTGAACAGCCATTAGCTGCTCCCAGAGGGTGTTTCTCCATGTACCTGTCATCTTTAACCCCACATCTGCCCTGACCTGCCGGGTACCTTGGGGAAAAACTGTTCCCCAACATTGGCCCCAGTTTGATATCTGGCACTGCCAAGAGTATCAAACCAGGAGCTTGATGCTCCTGGAAGTTACAATGATGCTTCTGGAAGTTGGTTGGAGTCTTGCTACTTGGCTTTCAGTTGTGAGAGTTACTTGGCGCTGCTCACCATTTACACTAGATCACAAAGCCACTTGCTATCCCTTGCTATCCGGGCAGGTTTTCCCCTTAATCTCCATGATCCCTGGACACAGGGATAAGCCTTAAGTGCCTGTAGATGTGAACATAAAACCAAATTTAGGTTTTAAAAAATCAGCCCACTCTGTGTGGTCAAACATTAGTTCACTCCCAATGTGTGGCTAGAAACACTTCTTTTTGGTGAGATGTTAGCTGGTATTGATGATGTTGCTACTCACAACTGCTTATCCAGGTTTCAGTGGCTCAGTTTAGAGCACAGCTGACTCTATGATGATAAGTTTTGAAAAGAACTTCTCGAAGCTGTAATTTTTCCAAACACAGGTGCATATTTCAATGCATGGCTCCTCAAGGTGGGAAATTCACCTCTGCTTACAGAGCATTTACAGAATGCAAGCAGTGGGAAGTTGTTGCACCTACCTTTTAGTTCATCATTGCTTTGCAGCTGAAGAATTTTGTGTTGGAGATTATCAGGCACACCAGTAAGTTTCACGCTGAGCACTGTAGCGAAGCTCTTTAAGTCCATTTGTTTACTTTTTTTTTTAATTGAATCACCATGTGGGAAATTACAAAACTTTCAGGCTTAAGTCTCAGTTATACAATGCTCAAACAACCATCCCTTCACCAGTGCACATATTCCACCACCAAAAAAAAACCCCAGTATACCTCCCATCCCCCACCCCCGCCTGTGTAACTGATAAATTTCACTTTACTTTCTCTTTACTTTGGTTGCATTCAATATTTCAACAAAAAACTCACTATTATTGTTTGGAGTTTCCCCCCAGAATCAGACCTGCTGAAAAGGAAGCATTTGATAATTTGTTTTCCATTGCTGAGAATGAAGAGATATGAGGTTGCGCTGCCGCGATAACCGCATTTTGTATTTCTGTAATTTAGTAACTAAGTCCAGGGAAATTTCTGCCAGAAATTGGATCATTGCAAGCTTTTACCTTTTATTTGTGGTCCTCATAAGCTGGCGGTTGCCACGCCCTCCCCCCCCGCCCCGCCACCCCCCCCCCGCCCCCGCAAGGAAAAGGTGAGAGAGAAAAACCTTTCCCCTCCTGGGCAGGCATGGGTCCGCGGCTTAGTTCACAGTCTAGAGACATTTCTGCAAGAAGCTGCCAGTACCAAAAGTAGTTTAGCTGGCCTCTGAAATCATGCTCGTGCAGCTGCAGAGAGGCCGCACATGTGCAGCCACCGGGATCACATCTAGGCGGAGAGCCCCCTTCCGGAGAACCTTGTTTACTTTTCTTGTCTTTGTGTCATAGAAGGCTTTTGTTGTTCCAGAGTAGGGATACACACAGTGTTATTCCTTTTGAGTTGCACTTCCCACAGCCTTGATTCAGCCTCACATGACTTCACAGCCTCAGATGACTCAGCAAGCAGGGGGCTGAGGAGCTGGGTTGTGTGCTGCAACTTGACGGCCAGATATGAGAGGTACTTGGTGCTGCTCGCCCTTAACATTAAGTCACATAGTCACTTGCTATCCCTTGTGATACTGACAGTGGAAAGTATGGACAGGTTTTCCCCCTCACGCCCATGTGCTGCTTGACTTCAGCTGCATCGTGTAAAACCACACGTGTATGTTCCCACGAATCAGCCACTGTACTTCATAATGTTCAACAAGACCATTGATCTCAGGGTCAAGGTCATTTAGTAACTCTTAAACAGGTGGCTGGTAGTCCCACTGCTTTTGACAGAATTTATGCATGGCATTCTGTTGACAGCACATTGTTGAGTTCTAAGGACTGGCAGAGGCTTTCTTGATTCATGATGCAGTGGCATATAATGAAATCACTTGGACCAAGACTGAGACTAACTCAGTTCTTTCTTGATAAATGCAATTTACCCGTTTTGTGAGCCAACTATGGCTGGAGCTCCATCAGTAGTAAGGCCACTTAGATTTTAAAATAAAAAACTAGTTTTCTCTTTAATAGATCAGGTCTCTCAAGCAAGTCCTCACCTCCTGCAGTACTATGTATGACCTTCAGTGACAGAAGTTCCTCTCACATGTCAAACTCTGTAGTTATCCCATGAACTAAAATAGACAGTTCCGTGGTATTATGTATGTCTGCTGTTTCATCTTGAGCCAAAGAGAAAAACTGGAAATACGCAATATTCTTCAATGTGCTAAATCAGTAATCTAATCTAAGACTACTCTCCAAGACTAACACTCTGAAACAATTTTACTTCCTCTGGTGCCAGCAACTCTGCAACAGTAACCAGCATACTGACTTTCACAAAGTCTCACCTTGCAGGAGGCCTCAGCCTCTCTGTGACTAGCTCACTTGCCATATAACTCTTCTCAATAACATTGTCTCTGTCATAGCCAGGCCTTGCAGCTTCAGACTCTGCTGAGGAGCATGGACCTTCCCAAGGTTTGACCTCTCAATTCATGTTTTGAGCTTTCCATGTTTTGAGCTGTAATGAAAATTCAGTTGGGATTTTCTCATTACTACTAAGAAACTCCCACAGACTGGGCACACAGGTTTGCCTTTGACATCAATGACAAGATAATCACCTGTCCACTTCTCTCAGAAAGATTGGCACTCCGCATCAACTTTTCTTTATGTTTGTAGGATGTCACACCACTGAAGTTTTGGTAACTATGCACAGTGTGTGTCTCCAGTGATGTGATATTTTGCTTTGATTGCTGTTCTGGTCCTGCAACCAAATTTGTAATTAACCCAGCACTCGTTCTATCAATCTTAAAACTATTTTCCTTCCTTCCTTCCTTCCTTCCTTCCTTCCTTCCTTCCTTCCTTCCTTCCTTCCTTCCTTCCTTCCTTCCTTCCTTCCTTCCTTCCTTCCTTCCTTCCTTTCTTCTTTCTTTCTTTCTTTCTTTCTTTCTTTCTTTCTTTCTTTCTTTCTTTCTTTCTTTCTTTCTTTCTTTCTTTCTTTCTTTCTTTCTTTCTTTCTTTCTTTCTTTCTTTCTTTCTTTCTTTCTTTCTTTCTTTCTTTCTTTCTTCACATGAAAGGCAAGCACCTTACCTGTTGTACTATCTCTCCAGCCCCCACATGCCCTATAATTTCTATAATCTTTAGCTGCAATCAGTTGTAGGGAGGCCTGACTGTTGATTTTAGACATGTGGATAAACATTGGATTGGAGTTACAATCTGTGTCTATCAAGAAGTCAGCAACAGTGATATTAGTCTCGTGAGGAAGCCTCTTATCCCATCTTGTTTCATCATCTATAGATGACTGTAACTTCACCATAGAGTTTTGACACTTTCACAAATACACTCCCAGCCAGCCTTGCATGAACTAGTCTCTAAGAAAATGTGCTACAGGCAGACAGGCAATACACCTGACAAAAAGTGTCTTCCCCGTTATGTAGCCCTATGTGCTTTGTCTATACCTTAATGATGGATGGTCCTTGCTTATCCCTCAAAATTTATGTTATGATTCATTTAAGTTGCTATGAAAATAATCTATTTTTTTCCAATTTGAGTCCTGCTTCTGGTTGCTCTGAATGCCAAACCAAATGATTTCACAGGTCTATGGGCTAGATGTTCTTTATCCTTGATTCAGTGATGTCAGGAAAGCAGAGAGCCCTAATGGAAGGAAGGGCATAAGAGCACAGCTCTCTCCACCACCTGTGGACACAGTGAAAAAGTCATGTAGGAAGAAAAATCTCACTCAAATTTGGCATTTTGCCCAGACTTACAACCTCCACAACTATGAGACAGTTTCTTTTGAGAAAGTAACCCAGTCTATGGTGTTTCATTACAGTAGTCCAAACTAGCACAAATATCATATAATAATAGGTAGAGACTGGAGTAATGTGGCTTCAAGATAATGATTAATGAAAAGATTGATCACCAGAAACTAGGAAAAAAGCAAGAAAGGATCTACCTAGACTCTCAAAGGGCCCCTGGCTCTGCTGACATGATTTAGAATTTATAGCCCTGGAACTGTGAATAAGACATGTGTATTTTTGTTTTGGTGCCACACCCAATGGTGCTCAGAGGCTACTCCCAACTCTGTGTTCAGGGGTCACCCATACTGTTACTCAGGGGATCTTGGGGTGTCAGAATCACACCCAGTCTTCCAGCATATAAAAGCCTTTGAGCTATCCCTTAAAAACAAGATCTGTTTTTTTTACTTTTTTTTTTTTTTGCTTTTTTTTTTTTGGGTCACACCCGGCAATGCACAGGGGTCACTCCTGGCTCTGCACTCAGGAATTACCCCTGGCGGTGCTCAGGGGACCATATGGGATGCTGGGAATCGAACCCGGGTCGGCTGCGTGCATGGCAAATGCCCTACCTGCTGTGCTATCACTCCAGCCCCAAGATCTGTTTTTTTTTTTTTGCTCATTTGATTTGTTTTTGCTGTCACCAGGGATTGAAGCCAGAACTTCATATATGCCAAGCATTAGCTTTACCACTGATCTACATCCTTGTCTCTATTTTAAACCATCTTATGTGTCATACTTTGTTACAGAGCCACAGAAAACTACTATAAGGGTCACTGTAAGGAAGGCCAGAAGTAGACGTATGATTCAAGGTCTTTTTGACATTTTCATGACATTTCAAGTCATAAAGTGGGTAGGAACTCCTCAAGCCTGAAGATTAGTCAGAAATTAAATCCATTGAAATTACATAAGGTATGGAAGGAAAAGTCAATCTTCCAAAGGTCAGTTTGTATGTAACAGTTTCAGAGTCCATCTGTTGTATAAAACTAGATATGTCATGGTTATATTGACCAAGATTCCTGCCAGATATTGAGTTTACTTCACATCATTTTATTTAGCATTCTAACTGGAATGGGGAAGAGTTGTGAGCCAAAATGATTCCAAAGATTAGAAATATTACTGAAAATTTTAATTTTTTGTTTTAAATTCAAGGAGAGATATATAGCATCAAGTACTGCAGTAATTCTTAAGTAAAAGATATTCATCTGTTTATAATATTCTTCAGAGATCGGGAGGAAAATGCAAATAAAAATTTTAAAATGTGTATTAAAAGTGCCTATGTGAACATATGGCAGGAAAGTGTGATCCTGTTAAATACTCTCTGTTTGGCAGGAACAAAGAACCAGAATGTCTGCTTACTTAGTTCTTTGCACCCCCTCAAATGTGTCTTAGTCAGTGGGAGAAAATGGTGCATTCCTTTGTAGGTTCAAAGAGGACAGACAAACTATAGCCATGTCTAATGCCAACGCAGTATAAGTAAAGGAAAAAGAGAACTAAGCTGCCCTGAATGTGGGACCTAAAGCATGTTGGGAGATGCATTGTGCCTTTCCGTTTACTGAGGAATAACTATATTGCTCTGTTTATAGGATTATGTTAGTGGGTGTGGGCTCTTTAATTTCAGTGTCATACCACATATCAAAAACAAACCTTCCTTTACCCACTGTTCGGTCTCTCTGCCTTGATGACCAATTTAAGAACAAGTACAGCTTTAGGAATTGAAACGCTTGTGGCTCAAAACTCACCTGAAAATTGGGAAGGCTTTATGACATAAGCTGTTTCTTTTGCTTTAGATAATCTTCATCTTTTTATTAGCTCATCCTTCAGGTCTAAGTTTATATGTGATCTGCTTTGGGAAGATTCATTTATTACCATGTGATTATTATTATTTTTTGGAGGGGGTTGGTTAGGTGAGGTAGGTGCTCAGGGACTATTCCTGGTTCTGTCAGGAGTGACTCCTGCATATACTTGGCAGACCATATGTGTTGTCAAAGATATGAACCTCCTTGACTTGCCTTGACAAGCAAGGCAAATTTCTTGACTTTTATACTGTCTCTGGAGCCCTTCCTTCCTTCCTTCCTTCCTTCCTTCCTTCCTTCCTTCCTTCCTTCCTTCCTTCCTTCCTTCCTTCCTTCCTTCCTTCCTTCCTTCCTTCATTCCTTCCTCCCTATCTCCTTCCTCTTCTTTTCCTCCCCTTGCTCCTCCCTTCCCTTCTTTGTGCTTAGAGAAAGGGAATGCTGGACTACTTGGTCTGGCATTATAGGTGCTCAGGACTCAGTAGTGCTGGGTGCCAGCAGGGATGTACCTGGCAGTGCTCAGGGGCCAGATGGCATCAATAATCAAGTTTGGGGCCTCACACATGGTAGGTATTTTCTTCACCCTTTTAAGTCATATATAACCCCCCTGCACCATGTTCTTTTTACAGTTAGAATTTTGCACATTTGCAATAATTGACTTGTGTTTTTTTTTTTTTTGCTTTTTGGGTCACACCCAGCGATGCACAGGGGTTACTCCTGGCTCATGCACTCAGGAATTACTCCTGATGGTGTTCAGGGGACCATATGGGATGCTGGGAATCGAACCCGGGTCGGCCGCGTGCAAGGCAAACGCCCTACCCGCTGTGCTATTACTCCAGCCCCCTTGACTTGTTTTTTTTTCTCCACAACTGTTTAGTATCTATACTCTTGCTACTGTATGAGATATGGTCCCCCAAGAAAGATCAGGGTGATCTCTAAACACAGAACCAGGAGTAAGTCCTGAGCACAGATATGGCCCAAACACACACATCCCCCAGAAGTCTGTTTGAGAATAAAATATTTTGTTCACTGTAGTTTCCCTAAAGCATACAGAATACTTGACATATATAGAGGTTTTGATAAGCATCATTAATTGAAAGTTTATAATCCGCCTAAGTGAAAAAGTCAATAGGGATATAGTAAAACAGACAAATTTCCACAGATCTCTCATTTTCAAAGAACTCCTTTTGGGGCTTGGAGAGATAATATAGGGTATTTATAGGATAGGATAGGATAGGATAGGATAGGATAGGATAGGATAGGATAGGGTGTTTAACTTGCACTGTGGCGGATTGGATTCAATCCCAGGCACCCTATGTTGTTCCCTGAGCAATGCCAGGAATGACAGCTGAGACAGGACTAAGCCCCGAGCACTGCTGGTATGGTCCTGAAACAAACAAAACAAACAAAAGAATTCCTTCATACTAAAAAACAGAAGGGAGGGAATTCAGTAGAAAATGAAGGAAGGATATAAAGTGGTAATTTACAGAAGAAATCTAAATGGCCAACAAATACACAAAAAGGGGCACATCCAAATAAATAGTCATGGGAAATAACACTTAAAACAGTATTTTGTATCCTCAGGGGGAAAATGTACAATATTGATTACAAAGTGCATAAGGATTAAGAGAATAGAGTGTTCAAAATAGTGCAATGTGGAGATTTGGGGTGAAATGGTAGAATAAACAATAGCAAAGAAGATCTACAATCACTGTCATGCTCACAGCCGGACTCTACTGCTCGAGATGAATCTCATCCAGAAATCGATCTGTTGAAAAATTCAGGTATGCAGGTTTCATGACTGAAATCTCCAAGCTCTCACGAAGTCAGGGATGGACTCCCTGCTTCTCCCTATTCTTCCAGAATCCTGACACTCATGCCCATGAACTGCCTCTACAACGAAATAAGCTCATAACCCAAATAAGCTCATTAATTGTCTATGATCCAAATACTCAAGAATAATTTTTTTTTGCTTTTTGGGTCACACCCAGCGATGCTCAGGGGTTACTCCTGGATTTGCACTCAGGAATTACTTCTGGCAGTGCTTGGGGGACCATATGGGATGCTGGGGATCAAACCTGGGTCGGCTGCGTGCAAGGCAAATGCCCTACCCGCTGTGCTATCGCTCCGGCCCTCAAGAATAAATTTTGAAAGAGATCAACAAGTTGCAGAGATCCTTCTGAACCTTATGCTAGGCTCTGTCACCCAAAGTCACCATACAGTTAAAAATTTAACTTCAGCTATATCATCTTACTGAAAAATTTTGAATTCCTGGAGCATGCAGCTACATTCATGGCTTCATGACATCTCACATTTACATTACTGATAAGCCAGAAATAGCCAACCGCATTGGATGGAATGTAAAGTAGAAGACAATCAATCTGGATTAAGAAAATGTAAACACAGAAGCCTTAACCTGTAACAACATGTTTGTAATCTCCTCTACAAGGGCTTATTGGCTCCATGGTGAAATACAAAAATATTCACATATTTTCTTCTAAGGAAATAATTTTGGATCATTTTTAGCAAATTATAACAAGCGATATAAAATCAATTATTCAGGACGTGCTATAGGGGCATGCTTGAGGGGTGGTTGGGAAAATTGGAAATAATGGTGTTGGGATGATCCTATGGTGGTGGTATTACTGTTGGAATACTGAATGTAATAAATTATCAATTTGAAAAAAAGAACGATCTCCACCAAAGTAGGGCCAGAAATCAACTACACATAACAGAAAGGGCTGGCTTCTTGAGAGACTAGACATCCATCTGAAAGATCCCGATTGTGGCACAGAATGGAATTGAAGGGGCAGTGGTAAGATTAGTTGATGCAAAGCTCCTAGTTGGCTTGGTGCATACCAGCTGCCATTACTGTGCGCAGTCATGACCTAGAAGCGGCAAGACTGTACTACAGTAATGACAGTCCAACTTTTGGTTAGAGGCACTGAACACCATGCTGCAAATCTGGGACAAAACTCAAAACCACGTCCTTATATTAGAGGCTAAAGGCAGCATGATCAAGCAGATCGCTCTCCCCATCCATCTGAGAATAGTGCAGTATCCAATTATAGCCCAGAAGGGGAAACTGAGAGGCATCCTGTTGGCAGAAGAGAAGCATGGGTCTGTTCTTTGAATTCCTCCCTGCCACTGTCTTCTGTAATCTTTTGCAATATTATTCCCACTTGTGCAAGAACTCTAACACTAAAGCTATAGCACCATCTCCAGGAAAACGAAGCTAACACAGATGCGTAGATAGAAAATTCTGTGGACTATGGTAAAAATAAGATGGAATTCCTCAAAGTAACTAAAAGGTCTCCAGAGGCAAACATAAAGATATAGATTTGGAGGAGGTAACAAGAAATGGGGAACAGCCAACAGAACAAAACAGTGTCAAGAGAACATGGAGAAGCAAGTCCAAGATATATGTATAAAAAAAATAGAGCTACAAGAGTACGATGAATGCTTCACCAAGGAAACAGAATATATTGAAAAATTTCAGGGGCCAGAGTGTTAATGCAGCAGGTAGGGTGTTTGCCTTGCAAGTGACAAGTTTAATCCCCAGCATACCATATGTTCACCCAAGCACTGCCAGTAATAATTGCTGAATGCTGATCCAGGAATAATCCCTGAGGACTGCTATTTGCGATCCAAAAACAACCCGAAAATACAAATATTCTGGGGGTGAAGGAAATTAAACTAATACAAAAATGCAACAAGTAGACTCAATCTTATGTAGGGAAGAATATCAGAATTTTAAGATAAAATAACAGCAATGACATAAGTGGAAGTTGAGAAAGTTGGTTTTGAAAAAAGTGAAGGTCTCTTAGAAATATCAGATTTTATTTGAAAATTTAACCATCTGAGTCATAGGAGTGCCAGAAAGTATGGGGGTAGGGGAGGGAGAGAAAGGGGAAAAAGGAGGGGAAAGGAAGTGAGGGGAGAGAGGGCTATACATATATATATATATATATATAGAGAGAGAGAGAGAGAGAGAGAGAGGAAGAGAGAAAAGCAGAGAACAAATTTAAAGAAATAATAATTGATAACTTCCAAAATCTAAGGAAAGAACTAAACAGATGTTCAGGAAGCTGAAAGAACACCCACATATTTGAGTTCAAGATGTACACAAACATCACTGTTGATCTGAGAAGTCCCACCTCCACATTTCAGACCCTCTTCTTGCTCCTTCAACCTTCCAGGTAAGGTTAAACTTACACCTGACATTTCCCAGGCCTTTATGGAATGTAGATTCCTCTCCCTTTAGCTGGGTTCGAGAAACCTCCACGTCTGACCTCCATGACATCTCAGCAAGTCCACCTCCACCACTCAGATCTTCTGCTTCAAACAGTTCTTGTATCCTGAACCATATCATGACAACATGGAATATGCAACCATGTGACAACTCTATTCATCACACCTCACACTGCACACACACTGGCAGAGAAGAAAGAGAGGAACCCAGACTAAATCTTCTCTGAGTGAGAGTCTGCAAAAATTCACCCTCAGCACAGCAGAGGACAGCAGAAGCACAGCTGACATAATGAGTGAGTTATATAGAAGCCCACCAAGCTCAATGAGTGAAAATAATAGCTTGTAAGGCTCTACTAGTACCAACCAGCTCTGTAAATTCTCAGGGAATGACTTTAATGACCCCATGGTGAGGATGTTTAATGAGCTCAAAGTAACAATGGCACAGGTAGCAAAGTATAAGAAAATATGCGATTCGAAATGAGAAAACTATATCAGAAGTGATAGAAATGAAGAGTATGGTAGGTAACTTCTTTTTAAATAAAAAACTTTGATAAGGGGCTGGAGTGATAGCACAGTGGGTAGGGCATTTGCCTTGCATGGGCCGACCCAGGTTCGATTCCCAGCATCTCATATGGTCCCCTGAGCACTGTCAGGAGTAATTCCTGAGTGCAGAGCCAGGAGTAACCCCTGAGCATCGTCGGGTGTGACCCAAAAAACTTTGATTAGAGGTCTGAGCAGTAGAATGATAACATCAGAGTGAAAGATCAGTGAACTCCAAGATAAGATGCAGGAAACTTCTGGAAAACAACAGAAGATAAAAATCCATCTGAACATAAATGCACACAGAGAACTATGGGATGAATTCAAGAAGAACAATATGAGACTCATAAGTGTCTCTAAAGAGAACGAAGGCACTCAGGAGATAATCCTGGGGCGGTGCATGGGGGAACCATATGGGATGTTGGGGATTGAATCTAGGGAAATCGAATCTGGGCTGGTCATGTGCAAGGCAAGTTCTCTACTCACTTCAGCCCCAACTTTAAACTGAATTATTTTTTTAATTTTTAAAAATTTTATTGAGTCACCATGAGATAGTTACAAGCTTTCATGTTTGTATTATAATCTCACAATGATCAAATACCCATCCCTCCACCAGTGCACATTGCCCACCACTGATAGCCCGGGTATACCCCCCTTTCCCACCCTCCCCCTGCCTCCATGGCAGACAGTATTCTCCATACTCTCTCTCTACTTTTGGGTATTATAGCTTGCAACACAGACACTGAGAGGTCATCATGTTTGGTCCATTATCTACTTTTGGCATGCATCTCCCATCCCAACTGGTTCCTCCAGCCATCATTTTCTTAGTGATCCCTTCTCTATTCCATCTGCTTTCTCCCCTCCATTCATGAAGCAGGAAAGCTATGGGGCAATCTCCCTGGCCCTTGTATCTACCCTGGAAAGCTATGGGGCAATCTCCCTGGCCCTTGTATCTACTGTCCTTGGGTGTCAGCCTCATGTGATGTTATTTTATACTCCACAAATGAGTGCAGTCCCTCTGTCTGTCCCTCTCTTTCTGACTCATTTCACTTAGCATGATACTCTCCATGTTTATCCATTTATAAGCAAATTTCACAACTTCATCTCTCCTAACAGCTGCATAGTATTCCATCGTGTAGATATACCAAAGTTTCTTTAACCAGTCATCTGTTTTAGGGCACTTGGGTTGTTTCCATATTTTGGCTATTGTGAACAGTGCTGCAATGAATATATAGGTACAGATGTTATTTCTACTGTGCTTTTTTGCATACTCAGGATATATTCCCAGAAGTGTTATTGCAGGGTCATATGGAAGCTCAATTCCTAATTTTTGAAGGACCATCCATATTGTTTTCCAGAAAGGCTGGACCAGTAGGCATTCCCACCTCATTCACAGTGAATGAGCATCCCTTTTTCCCCACATTCACACCAGCACTGGTTGCTTTTGTTCTTTTGAATGTGTGCCAGTCTCTGTGGTGTGAGATGATATCTCATTGTGATTTTGACTTGCATCTCCCTGATGACTAGCAATGTGGAGCATTTTTTCATGTGCCTTTTCCCATTTGTATTTCTTTTTTGAGGAAACTTCAATGGAGACACGTGCCGCCCTGCACATGGATAGGGAGAATTAACATTATCAAAATGGCAATACTGCCCAAAGCACTATGCAAATTTAATGCAGTCCCTATACGGATACCCATGACATTTTTCAAAGAAACAGACAAAACACTCCTGAAATTTATATGGAACAATAAACCACCACGAATAGCTAAAGCAATCCTTGGAAAAAAGAAGATGGGTGGCATCACCTTCCCCAAATTCAAATTCTACTGTAAAGCAGTAGTAAGTAAAACAGCATGGTTTGGAGATTAAAAACAGACCTGCAGACCAATGGAACAGAGTTGAATATCCTGTCACAGACCCCCAAATATATGGCCACTTAATCTTTGACAAAGGAGCAAGAAATGCAAAGTGGAATAAGGAAACCCTCTTCAACAAGTGATGCTGGGAAAACTGGACAGCTACCTGCAAAAAAATGAACTCTGACCTCTGTCTAATGCCAGGCACAAAAGTCAGATCAAAGTGGATTAAAGACCTCAATATCAGACATGAATCTATAAGGTTCATAGAAGAAAATATAGGCAGAACTCTCCATGACATTGAAGCTAAAAGCATCTTTAAGGATGAAACAGCACTGACCATGCAAGTGGAAGCAAACATAAACAAATGGGACTACATCAAACTAAGAAGCTTCTGCACTTCAAAAGAAACAATGACCAAAATACAGAAAGAGCCCACAGAATGGGAAAGAATATTTACCCAATACCCATCTGATAAGGGATTAATATCAAGGATATACAAGACACTTGTAGAATTGTGTAAGAAAAAAACCTCCAACCTCATCAAAAAATGGAGAGAAGGAATAAACTGAGCTTTAATTAGACATGTTAAAGAGGTTTCTTTAAAAGACAAGATAGACTTCTCAGCCCCTAGATGCCCTCTAGTAGATGAAGAAAGGTCTGTTCATTCTTAGCTAGCTAAGGGTCTTTATACTTCTTCAACAATGAATTACCAATTCATTTATATTGAATGGTCTAGGCCTATTTATGTACAATTTTTTATATCCATAAAAATTTTTATGTTGAATGTTCTAGGTCTAGTCAGGTAACTTTTTTTTACATCCCAAAATATTTTTATTTAATCATGTGTGTCTCTGGGCTGTTTAGGCAGAAGTTTCTACTGCTATAGATTGGTTCTTTCTGGGAGGTGGGAAGCAAAGGGACTTGGAGCAAATCTAGATGAGCTACAGAATGGAACTGGAGGGGGGGAGTTGGTGGGGGGGGGTAGTCTAGAGTAATCCAGGCATAGCTGACAGTGTAAGCAGAGACAGCACAGCTGAGTGCTTCAGAATCTAAGACTTAAGCCAAGCATCTTTGCAAAGGTATGCTGCTGGACCACCTCAGTGGGGATTTACAATTGGGATTTTCCTAGGGATCTGGATGAAGGTACGTAAAGGAAGAACTAGATTTCTCTCATGCACAATTATTCCTTAGTGATGGTCTGAGAACACAACTCAAAAGACATCACGTGGATAGAAGTATTTATTATATTATTTGACAAACCAGGCTTTAACTGGGGAGGAGGTAGAGAGGATGTGGTGTGCAGGGATGAGAGTGGGTGGAGATTTCCTTGCAGGCTCCATCTTAAGACTGGAAGAACATCCTCAAGGAGCTGCGTGTGGATCCAGCCTGTAGATTCCTGACCTGAGTTAGCTCTCAAACTTGCAGATGTAGGGCAGTACATTTCTGCAGTCAAAATTTTGCCAGTTTTCATAGCCTAAAGAGACAAGAAGAGGAGAAATGAGTGGAGTGTTGAAAGCTTCGAACCTGAGAGAGAGGCATCACAGGCGGGGTCAAAGTCCCTCCCTCCTTTGTTTGTGTGTCATTCCCCTGCTCCAAGGAAAAGGGGCTTAAGGAAAAGAGAGCTGAGAGAGGCTAGGAAAGGGCCAACAGTCATGAATTTGGAAATTTACCCCCTTCCCAAAGGTCAGGCTTAGAAACTGGTTCTGGGGATATGGCAGATGTGGGACAAATCTGCACCAGAATCTTGTCTTTACTTACCTGTGTGGCTAGAATGGCCCCACAGTACCCAGAATTGGTAGGGACATCTCTCTCCCAGGCCTCATAGTTCAGCACATCCCCATTGATCCACTCCCATCCACCTGCACTGGGTTTGTTCTGTGAAGACAGGATAGATGCACACCTGAGTCTCAGTTGCCCCTGGGATGCTCTGGCAGCATCTTCACTGGAATCCCTGAGTGACACTCAGCAGCAGAGAATCTGTTTTGGCTCTTTGTGAGGTGATCTAGAGAGGAACTCTAAAAATTCTCTCTAAGGCCTTGATCTAGTGTGTAAGAGTCAAAATCAGCAATACCAGTCAGAGTAGCAAGGGTTGTTTAGCATAACACGTAGGGCAAACCAGGCTATGCACCTCTGGGCCTCAAAGGTCATGTAGATTCTATAGTGGACACTCTACCCTCCCTTCATTCATCAGCAACTCAGCATATCTTAGCCACCATCACTGGCCACATCACATAACTGACCTCAGAGGTTGTTAGTATGCATTGTTTGAAAAGGGGATTGATGTCAGCTACAGTTGAGGCCACGCCACACAACGCACAACTTCAGATGGGCTCAGGGCTTCATTCTCCAGAAGAGCTTCTGACTGCTCTAAATTTCAGGGTTGCCTGGTCTGATTATTGGACAGACTAAGGAGACTGGGTGTCTCAAGATGGCAAATGTAGCTGTCAAGTTGCCCAAGTACAAAGATGTAACCTCACCTCTGTGGTGTCATGGAGTCCAATCCAGACATCAGAGGATGCTGTCCCACTGTTCTTGATGAGGGAGGCCACAAAGTAGCCCTCAGACTCACTGAGCACAGACACAAGGTGTCCACTGCGCCGTTTCTGGCATTCCGACTAGGAGAGGAAGGAAGAGATTGAGAAGTCTGCGTTCACACTGGGACTTAAGAAGTGGAGGAAGATATGCAGGAGCAGATGGACTGTAAATAGTGATTATCATTATACTTTGTATGTCCCAATGAAGTGGAAGCTCCCCTGAACTCTATTGCCTAAGCCTCCCCCCACCCCCCCGCCGCACACATACAAAAATACACATCCCAGTTGCAAGTACAGCTACTCACATCGGCATCCATCCAGGATTTTGCTGTCTTAAAAAAGGCATAACAGTGGTTGCCTTAGGCCTTGGAGCCCTTGGGGCACCTGGCTCATGGGGACAGCTCTTCGGTCTGCAGGTCTTCCCCTGACAGAGAAACATACAAAGGAGAGACAGAGTGAAAAGGAAGAATGGGTATTCTGTTGGAAAAGGCACCATGGGGATATGCATGAGGACAGTACTTGGAATAGTGAACCCTGACAATTCTCAGCGTGTCCAACACACTCAGAATGCTTTCAAGTGTCACCAGAAACATCACATGAGGAATCATCTCTTCCACTATTTCACTTGGGTTTTATACAATCCCAAACTGCGCTCCCGGATCTGAGTATCCCACGGCACAGGAACTGGACGTGGGAACACTTACCTTTCACCTGGGCCTGGAGCACCAGGCAGGAGAACACCAGCCAAGCAACGTGGCCATGGGAGGCAGCATCTTGTCTCACTGGAGGAAGCTGTCAGAGGTAGGGACGGAAGTTGGGTCTGGCAGAAAGCTAGCACAGGAGCCACTGCTACATCTTCCTGTTTCCTTTGTTGACCTGACTATCTTGTGTCTCCCAGTATGGTGACAGAACAGATTTGAGATTCCGATATTCTACCTACGAGACCTCTCAGGTTCACCACTGCTGAGTCTGACAGCGCTTGTGTCCTCTCAGGAGCAGGAATCTTTTCCACCCTTCCAATGGAGTCTGAGAATAAGCCCTGACTTGGAGGGCATCTTTTATCAACTCCCACTTACCGTACTTGCCGGGGATGTTTGATGGTGTGTCAGATCAAGAACGACCAGCCTTTTAAAAGATGCTCTGAGGGAGGGGCGCTGCAATGAACGACACAAAGTTCTGACCTTGTGTGGCTGCTGGGAAAGGCAAGGCAGGGGTTCTAGGAAATTTCTGAAATGTGGAGGAATCTTCCTCAAAGCAGTTGGGAATTGCCACAGGTGTAGCCTCCTTCAGGTACGGGATTAACGCCTTCTCTGAGCTACTGCCAGCTGTAATTTTCCCCACATATCAATTTTTTTTTCTCATAGCCTACAATATATGAAATCAGATATCATCACTTTCTTTCTTTGGTGACTTGTAGAAGAGGAAGAATTTCTAGAAGTCAAGACAGGGAGAGTAAATGTGACAGAACAGTGTGACAGTGTCATCGGCAAATTGTTTATGTTGTAGGTGCTCTAACTTTGTCATGTTTTTAATAAATAATCTTTTAATTGTATTGCACAACCATATGTTAAAAAGTGAAATGGTATTTTATCAGTCAATACCTGCACAAGCACAAAACAATACTATATAAGATACGTACCTACTGGTGTAGCCCTCAAAACAGCACACGCACACACACACACACATGCACATGCAATATGAAAGGCAGAATGATAGTATTTTGACAAAAGGCAGCACTTTTCATGCAGACACCCTATTAACACACTGTCCCCTGAAAGGCCGTTTCAAGAACTATCTGCAAGATAGTTCCAGTAACCCCTAGCACTGAGGGGCCTGAGTGGTGCCTCATTCTTGACCTCCTCCTTGAAGTGCAGTCCTGTTGTCAAGTGTCGCCATATTGTCCCTGGAACTCCATTGTATCACCGGAAATATCGCAGTTTCCAAGTCCCAACAGCTCTGGATCAGACACATTTTGTAGACAAAATTGTTAAATGAAATAATCACCAGGAGAAATACCCCCAGAGAAAAGAAAATTAAAATCAAATGATGAAAGAAGCGACATGAAGGTGGTTTGAAGGAAAGTGAAGATCCTTAAAATCTGGCTTTACTGGTGTCGATATATATATATATATATATATATATATCCATATATCAATTTCCTAAAGATTACTGTAATATTAGAGCAACATATATACACATTTTTTCTTTTTCAAATTTCCTTTCTACTTCACTATAATTTAACTTAAAAACACCTATCAAAGAACAGACTCATGTTTCTTTGAAATCATTTCACTGAAAAATTGTCTATAAGGTTATATAGGGAGGAATTAAAATTTATTATTTATTAAACCTGCGTTTGAGTTGAGAAAGGCATCATCATTTTTGTTCACTTTTCCATTGACATGTTATATGATATTATACATATACTTATAAATTAAAAGTATATCTGTATATATTTATTATAGTGATAATATTCCTGGTAGATTGCTTATAAATAAAGAGTATTTTTCTCTCTGATTGACATGAATTTTTCTGAAAATAAATTTTCTAAGCATATATAACAGGATACTGTGAAAATGTTCTACAAGAAAAGAGAAGAACAAAAGAAATCACAAGGAAAATAGTGCTAAAACTCTATTCCATTTAGTCATAGTGAAAAGATGAATGGATAGGTGTTTGTAGTTCTGAGAAGACACTATCTGGAATTGGAAAGAGGCACAGCTGTGGCAATTCCCAGGCACTGCTAGTAAGACCCCTCCATATTTCAGGAACCTTCTGGAATCTCTGCCTAGTCTTTCCCAGCAGGCCCCTCAAGGTTGCAACTTTGCATTATTCATGGCATTGTCCCTCCCACAGTCTTTTAAAGGGCTGGTCCCTCCTAACCTGACAGACTATCAAAGATCCTTGCAAGAAAGGTAAGTGGGATCTGCTGCAAGACACTAGAGGGAAGAAGGAAAAGATTCCCACTACTGAGAGGACACACGCGTTGTCAGACTCAGCAGTGATAACTCTGAGAGGCCTCCTGGGTAGAGTATTCAGAACATCAAATCTGTTCTGTCACCATACTGGGAGCTGTCAATCATCTGGATTAGACAAATAAAACAGGGAGATGGAGCAGTGTCTCCTGTGCTAGCCTTCTGCCAGACCCAACTTCCATCCCTGCCTCTGACAGCTTCCTCCAGTGAGACAAGATGCTGCCTCCCATGGCCACTGTTGCTTGGCTGGTGTTCTCCTGCCTGGTGCTCCAGGCCCAGGTGAAAGGTAAGTGTTCCCACGTCCAGTTCCTGTGCCATGGGATACTCAGATCCGGGAGCGCAGTTTGGGATTGTATAAAACCCAAGTGAAATAGTGGAAGAGATGATTCCTCATGTGATGTTTCTGGTGACACTTGAAAGCATTCTGAGTGTGTTGGACACGCTGAGGATTGTCAGGGTTCACTATTCCAAGTACTGTCCTCATGCATATCCCCATGGTGCCTTTTCCAACAGAATACCCATTCTTCCTTTTCACTCTGTCTCTCCTTTGTATGTTTCTCTGTCAGGGGAAGACCTGCAGACCGAAGAGCTGTCCCCACAAGCCAGGTACCCCAAGGGCTCCAAGGCCTAAGGCAACCACTGTTATGCCTTTTTTAAGACAGAAAAATCCTGGATGGATGCCGATGTGAATAGCTGTACTTGCAACTGGGATGTGTATTTGTGTGTGTGTGTGTGTGTGTGTGGCGGGGGGTGGGGGGCAGGAGTGATCCCTAAGCACTTCTAGGTGTGGTTCAACATCCCCCGCCTCCAGCCCAAACCCCAAAATTAATACATATAAATCTATTGCATTTCTATGTGGGAACCATGTGGCTGGCGGGAAAGAGAAATTAATGAATCTATTCTCATTCAAATTTCATAAAAAAGACAAAATGCCTAGAAGTATACCTAATAAAGGTGAAGGATCTATGTAGTATAAAGACATTTTCCATGCATCATTTATGCATATAAAACAGACATTTCTAAAAGAAATAGAAGAAGTCAATGCTCATAGATTGCATAAGTATTCTGTTTTTTCTGTATTCTCATATTTTTAAAAAAATTTTAATGACTCATCATGAGGTACAGTTACAGACTTACAAACTTTCGTGCTTATGTTTCAGTCATACAATGATCGAGTACGCATCCTTCCACCAGTGCCCATTCTCCATCACCAATGTTCCCAGTATTCCTCCCCACCCCCCCACCCCTGCCTCTGTGGCAGGCACATTTCTTTATATTCTCCTCTCCTTTTGGGTGTTATGGTTTGCAATAAAGGTTGCATAAATAATCTGAAAATGGCCATCATATCCAGAAGAATCTACAGAATGCAATGAAATCCTATCAAATAATCAATAGAATTTTTCAAAAATATGGAAAAAAATTCTAATTAACAGTATTTTAAATAAAGTACCTCAATAACGATGGTAAATTAAAAATAGAACATTATTAAACTTTTAAAATAGGAGATCACAAAACAGTAATATAACTTCATTCCAGTTAAAACTATCTATAACATATATTCTCCAGCAAAAGTCAATCAAAGCACTCACATCAATGATGTTTATTATTCATACCAGCTATTAAATGGCATAAAACCTTTTGGTAACTGTTACCCTGAAAAAGTGTGAATGAGGTTTTACTTCGTACTATAAACATGTATTGCTATTTTAAAATCTGATCATTGATCACTTCATCCCGTTGCTCATCGATTTGCTTGAGTGGGCACCAGTAATGTCTCCATTGTGAGACTTGTTGTTACTGTTCTTGGCATATAGAATACACCACGGGGAGCTTGCCAGGCTCTGCCATGCGGGCAAGATACTCTTGGTAGCTTGCCGGGCTCTTCAAGTCGGACGGAGGAATTGAACCCGGGTCCACTGCATGCAAGGCAAACACCATACCCGCTCCAGTTGACTGGAGTGGTTTAAAAATAACTACTGAATTATGATTTAGTATCTGAATATACACTATTCACATATATCATGATTTCATTCATCTGTGAAACCATCACCACAATCATAATTATATTCACCCTCACCATGAAAAGCTTCCTGTGTCTTTTAATTCCTCTTTTTGATCCCACCTCTGTCACCAAGCAAGCACTGATCTATTATGTTAGTATAGCTCAATTTTATAGGATTCTATATAAATGGAATCATATAGTGGGCACCTTTTCCTCCTGGTTTGTTTCACTGGATATAGTAATTTTGAGACTCATAATTTGCTGCATGTTTCAGTAGTTTGTTCATTCCTATTGCTACATAGAAACAGAAAATTTTCTTTCTGGGTCTACAGAGATAGTTCAGAAGGTTGGGCACTTACCTTGCACGCAGCCAGCACCCTGGTTGGAAACAGGTTCATTCAGGTTAGATCCCTATACTTCATATGGTTCCCCAACTACACCTGGGATCACTCCTGAGTACAGAGCCAGGAATAACCCCTGAGACACCCCCCCCCCGCCAACGCTTGGAGAAAATAAAAACCCGATCTATTGTGTAAAAATCAATCACAATTATTTTATCCATTCATTAGTTACTGGATATCTGGATTATTTACAGTGTGATAATATTTATTAATTTATTTAAAAATTTTTATTGAATCACCATGTGAAAAGTTACACAGCTTTCAGGCTTAAGTCTCAGTCATACAATGATCAAACACCCATCCCTTCACCAGTGCACATGTTCCACCACCAAGAATCCCAGTATACCTCCCATCCGAACCCCCAACCCCCAGCCTGTATGACTGATGATTTTCACTTTACTTTTTCTTTGGCTTGATTACATTCAATATTTCAACAGAAAACTCACTATTATTATTTGGAATTTCCCCCTAACAATCATACCTGCCAAAAAGGCATCATTTGATAATTTGTTTTCCATTGCTGAGAATGAAGAGCATATGAGGTCTCATGGCCTCAACAGTGGCTGCGCGGTTTTAGATTTCTGGTATTTTAGTAATTAAGTTCAGAGAAATTTCTGCCAGAAATCGAATCATTGCAAGCTCATACCTCTGTTTAGGGGGCTTTATAAGATGGCAGTCGCCATGCCGCGGCCAGGGAAAGGAAAGGCCGAGAGAGAAAACCTTTCCCCTCCTGGGGTGGCATAGCTTAGTTCACAGTTTAGAAGCATTTCTGCAAGAAGCCGCCCGGTGCCCAAAGTAGGTTGTTAGCCTCCAGGATCACGGGTGTTCAGGAACTGAGGGGCCAATCGTGATGTGAGGATATTGAAATGAAAGATGCTGTCTGTGAACACAGGTGCTCAAGTCTTTGTAAGGACACACATAGCCTTTTTCTCCTCTTGAATAGTTGGAAGTGAACTGAGAGTTGAAAGTTTAGGTAAAGGGATATACATTGGTATACACTGATAACCTTTCAGTATCTGTATTGCACACTATAATGGGGAGGGGAGAGAGAGAGTGAAAGAGAGAGAGAGAGAGAGACAGAGACAGCGACAGAGAAACAGAGAGAGACAGAGAGACAGAGAGTGAGACAGCCATGGCAGTGGCTGGGAGGGAAACTGGGGACATTGGTGGTGAGAAATATACACTGGTGAAGGGATGGGTGTTGAAACATTATACTGTTTGACTGAAACCCAATCTTGAAACCGTTTATCTCACGACTCAATTAAATGAATCAATAAATAAAAATTTTAATAAGAGATTTCTTCACATTTTTGAGATAACCATCAAGCTCATCGCAGAGGCTGAGACTGCCCCACTAAACTTTTATTTGAAGATCTAGGTAAACACACACACATACACACACGAAATTAGAGACGCCGATTAGCTGAAGAAAAACTGTGCCGTTGGAGATGGGTTGGGATTCAGACGTATTGAAAAGTTACCACTATTGACGGAAAGTCTGGGGGAGATGACCACGTTTTGGTCACCAGGTGATGGTGGTGACAAAGGAGGGGTGTTCGGTCGGGGACGGGGCAGACGAGGCCCCCGCTGCCCCCCGCAGTGCCCACACGTCACGGAGCGGAGCTGCCGCCTGTCCTCGGCCTGGGTGCACAGACCCGGGACGGGCGCGACCCCACACAGACGCAAGGGCGGCCTCGGGAGCAGCTACGGCAGCACGTTCCCGAGGTGTCAGTCACCACCAAGAGGCGTCGCAAGGCCCGGGCCTGAAAAATGACGGCCACGTCCGCCCAGCCTACAGGTCCGCTCCTCTCCGGGGCCAAACCCACGCCCAGCAAGTGGGTCGCGGACGCCACCCTTCGGCGCGTCTGCGCCTGCGCCGGGCGCCTGCGCACGGGCGTCCCCGCGGCCGCTCCCACCGCAGGCGTCGCCCTCTGGCCTCGGCGGCCCCGCCCCGGCGGCCGCCCGTGACCGGCCTGGGCGCGGGGAACGGGAAGCCGGAAGGGGCGAGCCCAGTTCGGCTCGCCATGGGGCTGTTTGGGAAAACCCAGGAGAAGCCGCCCAAGGAGCTGGTAAGGGCGGCGGCGGCGCACGAGCGGGTGGACACCCGAGGGGCGCGCGGGGGAGTCGGTGACCGCGGCCTGCCCGGTGGGGCCCGGCCCCCCGTTTCCGGGGCCTCCCACTGGCTCCGCGGGCCCGGAGCGACTCCCGAAGGAGACCGCCGCGGGGGAGGAGAGCCCGGCCGGCAGCGCGCCCCGCCGTGGCCCGCGGACGCGGACGCCCCTCGGCGGGCCGCCGCCTGGCGCGGGGGCGGCGTCCGCGCTGGGGGCCGTGGGAACGCGGCCGCTCGCGCGTGGGGGCTCGTCCCGGCGCCGGCCCCGCCTTCGGCCCGCCCACCCGCACCTGGCGGCGGCGCTGCTTCCGGCGGGCGGTCTCGGGCGGACCCCGGCGGACCCCGACAGACCCCCCCACCAGCCGCCGCCGCTCCGGCCGCCCCGGGCGCAGGGAGCCAGGCCCCCACGGCGTCTTCACCCCGAGGTCCAGCGTCCATTCGCTCAGGGACCCGACTCCGAGGAGTGCGGGCGGGGACGGCTTGAGAGCGGGCTCCGAGCACCGCATCCGCCTCTCGTTACCAGAGAGAAAAGGGGGATACGGTGTAGCCGATCCGGAGTGCCTGCGGTGGTTCCGAGTTCGAATCCCGCGTCCCTGTCACTGCCTTGCCCGCTGGGAATTGCTCTATGACTTAGGACGGGTAGGAGTGATATAGTGCTGTCAGAGGTATTGCAGGTAAAAATAGGCGCAGATTTGGCTAAGAGTAGCACTAGTTAGGGTAGATGATTATCTACAGTCTTGCCCCCCAGATGCGGGCCAGAGGTATCAGCATCACCTGGCTGCTTGTTAGAAGTCTTGGGCCAACGCCAAGATCTGCTGAATCAGAACTTGAGTTACAATAAGATCTTAAATGAATAGTATGCGCTGTATTATTATTATTATTGTTTGTTATTCGCGTGTTTTGATCACACCAGGCCGTGCTATGGGATCACTCCTGGCAGTCCTTTGGGGAATCATATTGGGGTTAGGGTCGTGCAGGGCAAGTCTCTTCCCCACAGTAGTAGCTTGCTGGCCATCTATGCCCTTTAAAGTTTGAGAATGATTGCTCTGCAAAATCTAGTACAGATGTATCCAGTGGGGAAAACAAACACCCCCCCACTACTAAATGTGTTCAACGATGCAAAGCTAAAAAACCAACCCGATCCACTAAGGTTCCCAACACATAATATGGGTGTTAATGTTAATTATTTTTGTTAATTATAGGCCCTTGAACAGTAGTACTCAGTAAATATTAGTTCCTTCAGGCAACTTATTCAGTATTACTCCCTGGTAAAATTGTGGTGCTTAAATAAGGTAAAAGTGTGTGACATTATTTTGCAAATTGCGGAGCATGAATACTGATAATCATTTTGTGGTATGTGTAATTGTTTATTACTGAAAAGATTTTTTTTCTGCAGGGTGGGGAAGGCACACCTGGTAGTGTTCAGGGTTTACTCCTGGCTCTGGCTGGACTCAGAGATAACATCTGGCAGTGCTCAGGGGACTACATGGGGTTTCTGGGATTGAACCTGAGTCAGACAAGCAAATGCCCCTACATGGTGTAATATCTTGCCCCCCAGAATGTATATTTGATGTTAGGTAAAGACCTTGAGAGTTTCTCGAAGGTTTGGCTTTAGCATTACTGTAATAGAAATGAAATAAAATTCAGGGAAACTGTCTCACTACTATTTTAAGTGTGCTCTGGTATATATACACACATATATATACATATATGTATATATACACAGACATATACACACACATATATACACACACATATATATAGTACCCGTATAACTTAGACAAGTAATTTTCAACCTGTTATACCTGTGGACTAGTGGAAATAGAAATATTTTGCAGACTGCTAGACAGGAATAGGTGTTGAAGAGATCTAACAGGGTTTTAGGCTTGCCTTGCATGCAGTGGACTCCTGTTCTGTCCTCTGTATACTGCATATGGACCTCTGGGAACTGCTAGGAGTAATCCCTGAGCCCAGAGCCAGGAGTCAGTTCTCAATACGGCTGTGTGTGACCCAGCTCATGCACTGACACCCCCCTCCCCCCCCAAAAGGACACACACACACACACACACACACACATATATACACACACACCGTATCACCGTATATATACATACACACCATATATATATGTATATATATATATATATATATATATATATATATCTATGGGCCAGACAAATAGTAGAGGAGTTAGGATGCTCTGTCGCATGCACTTGTCCCTGTTTTGATCCCTGGAATTTTCATATTGGTTCCCTATGCACCACCAGGAAATTAACCCTGAGTGCTGAGCCATGAGTAAATCCTAAGTACCACTGGGTATAACTTCCTGATCCCTCCAGAAAAGAATATTTCTTAGTATTTATAGTAGTATAATGATTTTATTTAGGTGTGCATGTGTTAGACAGCAATAACTTTTTTGTGGACTGCCTGGAAATTTCTGAGGGACCTATATAGACCAGCAGTTGAGAAGCACTGACTTAGCTGCTTTTCAAATGATAAGTTAATTGTTCTAAATACTTTATAGGATACTCTTGCTGGGTAAACTTCTTGGAAACGTAAGCTAAAACTAGGAAATTCCAGGATTAATGTATTAGAGTAGTTTTAAAAATATGCCTGTCAGAAGGTTATTATGATGAAGTAATAAAAAGTCAGGGAACATAACATCTAGCAGTTGCTCATTAGCAAGCTTTTCAGGAACAAATTTGGAATGAGAACTACATAATACAATCATATGAAGAGTTTAGAGGTTGGAATGATTAACCTCAGACTATGGGATAATCAGAATGATTTGACTTTCTGTATTGTGCAGTTGTTATGCCTCTTGCCTATGAACTTAACTAGTAGGGTTTTAATTTACTTATCAAAAATTTATGTATTTATTTTAGATTTTCAACACTGTAGTTTATAAAGTTGTTCATACTATATTTGTTTTGGGCGTTCAGTTTCCCAGTACCAATTCTACCACCAGTGTGACCTTCCCTCCACCAGTTTCTCCAGTTTCTCACCCATCTCCCAAGGCTGCCCACTTGACAGACAAAAATAATTTATTTTACATTGCTTTTAGAGCAAAATGGTAAGTGCAATTATCAAAAAATAGTTCAGTAAAAGAAAATTTGTGAAAATTGTTATATCTCAAAATAGTGTTGCTGAAGTCATTGTCTGAGGATTTACAGAGCTGTTCGTTACTAGTGGAGCCTTCTGTGTTAATATTTTCACTTACTGAACTTAGTGGACTTCGCTGCTGCATTTTCATTTAATTTGCTGGGTTTCTGCTAGGCTGTCAGTATTGTGGAACTTGAAGGTGGGACATATACAACTGCATATGTGGTCACGCAGTCCAGGAGCTTTAGGATCTGTGGAACTGGGTCGATTCTTGTCCCGCCACCTTCCTCAGGAGGCTCCAGAATTTTCAGCCTAAAGACCATGTACCTGGGAGTTTCATCAGCTCGGTGTCTCTTCCGAGATTAATTGTGAGGCTGTGAAGCTGCGCTCTTTACATGGGGGAGGCTGTGGGATTTGGGTGCGGCTGCTGGAGCTTCTGGCAGTATGGGGGTGTGGGGGAGGCTGACTGCCCCACTCCAAGAAGGCCCCAGAATTTTTAGCTCGAAATCTGGTGTACCTGGGAATTGTACCTGGGCTTAGAGTCTTTGCAGACATTTAGTCATGAAGCGGTGAGGCTGGGATGTTTTTATGATATTGGCTGTGGGCTGTGGGTACAGCTGCCAGGGCATTGGCAGGATAGGGACTCGGCCTGCTCCCTTCCTGAAAACACTCTAGAGTTGTCAGCCCAGAGGCCTATATATACTGTGAGTTTCATCAGCTTGATGTCTCTTCTGTGAGGCTATGAACCTGGGCTGTTTACATGGCCGAGGCTGTGGGATGTGGGTTCTAGTAGGATTTTTCATCTCCTTTATCTAGTGCTAGAGATACCTGCTCATGACTTTCTTCATATTCCTTCCTGTTCACTGTACTATAGTCTACCCTTTTAATACTGATTTTATTTTTTAGTTTACGAGATAGTTTGCTTTAGGATCAGCTTCTACCAAACTCCCTATTTATGTTATTTATGACCAAGGAAGAGTTTGTCACCTGCAGTAATTAGCATTGGGTTTATAGTTCTAGAAAGTGCTAATAAAACAGCGATGGGAAATAACTTTTTCTTTGTAGGGTTGCTGACAAATTGATTACATATTGAGAGTCATGTGAATGGGAAGATCAGTAATTATTTTTTTTAAAGAAGGAGAAATGTTTCATTTCATTAAAGAAGATGAGTAAAAGAAATTTTGAAAAACAAAGTGGGAGCTGAGGTCATAGCCAATAGGGTTTAGTTTTGTGTGCTTCAGTCCCCAGTTTGATTTCTAACCCACATGATCCCCTGACCCTGCTGATCTGACCTTCAAATGAAGAAAGAAACCAAACTCCTCACCCCACCCGCTATAAGAAACAAAACAAGATAATGTTGCCTGAGAGAAGTGTTAGATGAGCTGCCATATGTCTGAGCTGGGCACATTTTACTTATTATTTAAAATTGAATCACCTTGAGATACACACGGTGTATCAAAGTTAGAGTTGTTCATGATTGGCTTGATTGGATTTCAGTCATACAATGTTCCAGCACCCTCTTAGTGATGTTTCAACACCTTTTGTGTAAGATAAATTTCTAGGATGTCTTTCACTGGGAGCTGGAAGATGAGGCATGTGGCACAGGATAGGCAGGGCCAGTGCAGTCATGTCCTCCCTCCACAGTTGTCCTTTAGGCCAGGGTGCCAGGTCAGATCAGCACATAGCATATGTCATGGGTGGTGATCCCAGATCTCTGGTATGGTATGCAGCATGGAGTAGGTGCTAAATAACTATTGAGTGAGTATTAGAATAAAATGATGTAAGATCTTAAAAGCAGGTGTTTCTAAAATGAGCAGTGTTTCAGGGATGTTCCAAGGAAACAGTACGTAAGGAAGGAGCCTTACAGATGGAAGCCTTTGCCTCAAGGCATCTCAGACATTTTAATGAGAGTCTTAGTGGTGAAACAAGTTCTGTCTGAAAGTATCTAGATTCATCGTGCTGAATCTAAATGAAGATGCTCTCTAATTTATTTAGAGACTTGTAAGTCTCAGAGTGGAATCAAGAAGACATGAGATTCTCTTGGAAGAACTCTTCTCTTTGACTTCATGTTCTACTGGAAAATTGTGTTACTTAGAGACTCGACTTTTTGTCTTTGAGTAGAATAGTTACCTTCTCTAGCATCATAATCTTTTTCTGGGCCACACCCGACAGTGCTTAGGCTTCCTCCTAGCTCTGCGCTCGGGGATCACTCTTTTTTTAAATTTTTAAATTTTTTTTAAAAAATTTATTCTTTTATTGAATCACCATGTGGAAAGTTACAAAGCTTTCCGGTTTAAGTCTCAGTTAAACAATGCTCAAACACCCATCCCTTCACCAGTGCACATATTCCACCACCAAGAATCACAGTATACCTCCCCACTCCCCCAGCCCCCCACCCCGCATGTGTAACTGGTAAATTTTACTTTACTTTCACTTTACTTTGATTACATTCAATATTTCAACAAAAAAACTCACTATTATTGATTTGGAGTTTCTCCCCTCTAAAGTCGACCTGCTGAAAAGAAAGCATTTGATAGTTTGTTTTCCATTGCACAGGATGAAGAGATATGAGGTCGAGAGGCCACACTAGCAGCTGCACGGGTTTGGATTTCTGTATTTTAGTATTTTAGTAACTAAGTCCAGAGAAATATCTGCCAGAAATTGCATCATTGTAAGCTTGTACCTCACAGCTACTTTATATTCCACATATGAGTGCAATCTTTCTATGTCTGTCTCTTTCTTTCTGACTCATTTCACTCAGCATGATACTTTCCATGTTGATCCACTTATATGCAAATTTCATGACTTCGTGTTTTCTAACAGCTGTGTAGTATTCCACTGTATAGATATACCAGAGTTTCTTTAACCAGTCATCTGTTTTTGGGCACTCTGTTTTTTTCCATATTTTTTTTTACCATATTCCATGTTGTAAACAGTGTGGCAATGAACATAAAAATGCAGATGTCATCTCTACTATATGTTTTTGCCTCTCCGGGATATATTCCCAGGAGTGGTATTGCTGGGTCAAATGGAAGCTCAATTTCTAACTTTTTGAGAGTTGTCCATATTGTTTTCCAAAAGGGTTGAACCAGTCGGCATTCCCACCAGCAGTGAAGGAGAGTCCCTTTCTCCCCACATCCATGCCAACACTGGTTGCTATTGTTTTTTTGGATGTGGGCCAGTCTCTGTGGTGTGAGATGATATCTCATTGTTGTTTTCATCTGCATCTTCAGGGATCACTCTTTGTTGGGCTGGGGGAACATTTACAGTGCAGGAGTCTGAATTTAAGGGTAGTTGTAATAGCTCTCTGGCACCAGCGTCATAATTCTTAAATCATTTGAATAAAGTGTGAACTTTTAATTTTAGACTAGGTTTTTTTCATGGTTTCAGAGTGCCTCCAGAAAAATGGGAAAAATTGAGATTGGGTGATTGAAAAAGAGAAAGTTTTATTCACTTAGTTCATGCCACAAACCTGGAGATATTTTAGTGTGCATTGAGTTGGTTACAGGTTTACAAAAATAAGATGTTGGATGACAACTTTACAGAATTAAAATGTCATAGGGAGATTGACAAGAAATTAGTCCACCTTTAAGGTATATGAGCAATGATTCATTATATGCAAAGTCTGCAATGTCACATTGTTTAGAGTAAGACATTCTGCAGAGTGGTGAAGGTGACCTGATTTGAGAAGGTATGGGAATTATTCCAAGTGAAATAAAATATTTATGGCCTGGGGAAGTGCAGAGTGTAGATAGGAAGAATCAGAGGTATTAGATGATGAGATACTATTATGTGCAGGTGAGTGGGATATAGGAGGAGTTGTGGTAGTGGGAAGAGAAAAATTGAGAGATAGGTAGAAAACAGACCAGTGAAGACTTGTACATCATACCTTCTAAAGATGGGGTATGGGATTCAGAAAAGTAATTTGGAGCAAGAATTGAAGGGGAAAAACTAGGTATGAGATCAGTTAGTGGCCCATGTGAAAGATGATGAAGATCTTAGCTAAGAGTGGAAATGGGGGATAAAGAGTTGGATGCGTATTAGAAATAATATGTAGTGAGACCAGTAACACAGTCAGGCTTACTAAACTTTTCATCCCCCTGAGTTGGTGGTATTAGGAGCTGCAATCAAGAAAATTCGTATGGGATTGTAATGTGGAGGGAAAGGAGCCACAGAGTTCAGTTTTGGATAAAACCAGGAGAATAGGAAAGAAACTAAAAAAGGACTGTTCTGGGAGAGTGGTTTCTTTTATAGTTTTTCTTGTCAGCAAAATTGTAGCTTTAAGAGCACGGATTGTTTTCCTATATCATTCAGTAGACCAACATGTTGAACACTTTTGTTTTTCTTTTTTGGGTCATATTTGGCAATGCACAGGAGTTACTCCTGGCTCTACAGTAATCAGGAATTACTCCTGGCATTGCTCAGGGGACCATATGGGATGCTGGGAATGGAACCCAGACCAGCCGTGTGCAAGGCAAATGCCCTACCTGCTGTGCTATCGCCCCAGCCCCATGTTGAACTCTTTTTTAAAAAATTCTATTTTATTTATTTATTCATTTATTGCTTTTTGGGTCACACCCGGCAATGCTCAGGGGTTACCCCTGGCAGTGCTCAGGGGACCATATGGGATGCTGAGAATCGAACCCGGGTCGGCCACATGCAAGACAAATGCCCTACCTGCTGTGCTGTCGCTCCAGCCCCCCATGTTGAACTCTTAAGAGGAAGGTGTACATCAAATATTTACTTGGTGAATAGTAGAGAGAGGTACAAGAAATACATCACTGTCATCCTGTTGCTCATCGATTTCTTTGAGCGGGTACCAGTAACGTCTCTCATTGAGAGACTTGTTGTTACTGTTTTTGGCATATCCAATACGCACAGGTAGCTTGCCAGGCTCTGCCGTGTGGGCTCCATACTCTCAGTAGCTTGCCGGGCTCTCAGAGGGCCAGAGGAATCGAACACGGGTTGGCCGAGTGAAAGGTGAAAGCACAACCGCTGTGCTATCGTTCCAGCCCCAAGAAATACATACAACATGCAAATGTTGTACATACAACATGCAAATGTTGTCTCAAGCACAGCATAACCATCTTTTTAATGCCCATCTGATAGATCATCCTATGCAAATATTTTTTTAAATTCCTCTGTTTTTGTTACTTTGTCAATAACTTAAAATTAGTGTAAAGGAGATTTGAGGATTTTCTTTTAGTGGGAATGGTATCTAGAAACCAAAACCAGGTGCTCATGGTAGTTATTCGTGCTGTATTATTCTTATTTCTAAGCCTTTAATTGTACAGAACTAAAAAACTAAAAAAATATCCAGAACTTTGAAGTAAGGGTACTCCCAAACATGAGGTCCCAGGGCTCCACTCAGGGTTTTTTAATTTTAAAAATTTTTTAAAAAATTTTTGTCTTTTTGGGTCACACCTGGAGATGCTTAGGGGTTACTCCTGGGTCTGCACCCAGGAATTACTCCTGGTGGTGCTTGGGAGACCATATGGGATGCCGGGGATTGAATCCAGGTCTACTACATGCAAGACAAACACCCTCCCTGCTTACTATTGCTCCAGTCCTCATTCAGCTGTTCTTGACCAACTAGGCTTGTTGTTCAGTGCATGGGTCCAACGGTGCCGTGTTACTCAGGTCCTGCTGTGCTGGGATTACCCAGGCCACCTCGATGGTGCTTGGGGGCCACTAGGGCTGAACCTACCTGTATCTAGGGACCGTGTGGTGTGGGGATGGAACCTGGGTCAGGCAGATAGATGTACTAACCTCTATACTCTCTACTGGACCTCAAAAATAGATTCTTTTTATTTTTATTTATTTATTTTTGCTTTTTGGGTCACACCCGGTGATGCTCAGGGGTTACTCCTGGCTCTGCAGTCAGGAATTACTCCTGGTGGTGCTCGGGAGACCATATGGGATGCTGGGAATCGAACCTGGGTCAGCCGCGTACAAGGCAAACGCCCTACCTGCTATGCTATATCTCCAGCCCCAATAGATTTTTTTCAAAAATCCAAAAATGATTAGAGGTGAAGTTATTTTAAACCAGTTCTCCTGCTGAAAATAATGTAAGATCTAGACAGAATGTAAAAATTGTAATCGATAAAAGCTACCAAGGCAATGAGAATGCAGAGAAGGAAGTTCACTTACACAGTGCAATCATTTGGAGATCGCATGTCCTTTTTTCCCCGGAAGGGAGCATAACATGACACTCGCTATAACCATGCCACCAGACCCCACTCCAGGCTATTTTACCCGGGGTAAAATTGCCTTGGAGGGGGGCAAGTGAGAGCCCTCCCGGCCCCAAGGGACCCAGCCCCGACAGCCAAAATCCTCCAGAACTTAGCCGCTGCCATACTCACGGCCGCTCTCCACATGTTCTAGCCGAACCTCACCCATAAGTAAATCTGTTCCTGGATACTTCAAACCACACACCCTACCCTACTCCCAAGATTATTGCACCACACTCGATAGAGTTCAAAGTAGGAGGCAACCAATCTTAGAGGGAAATGCACATTTTTTTTTACAAATATATACATATATATATACACAAATACATATATTTAAAGCATACAAGGTACAACCTTTAACAACATGTTAGTGATCTCTTATAGAAGGGCTTAATGGCCCTTAGGTGAAATACAACAATCTCCACACTCTTTCTTCTAGGGATACTTTTTGTAGCATTTTCAGCGGTTTTTTCATAACAAACAATTCAAATACATTATTTCAGTTCTGCTTTGGGGCAGGGATTATGGTTTGGGATGGAAACATCCGAAATTCAGTGGTGGGAAGGTGTAATGGTGGTGGATTGGTTTTTGAATATTAAAAGTAATATAAATATTCTGAACTACTTTATAAAATAAAAAAAATTTAAAAATGTAATCATTTGTGATTATTTCTTCCCAATGATATCACTTAAATTTAGCACCCATTGTTTACCAGGCCTTGTTCAAAGACATAATGAATAAGTAAAGACCTTGTAGAGTATGTAGTCTATAAGAATAATGAAATTTGCAAAAGAGAGAAGGTATAGAGTTTATTGTGACATGCAAAAAAAATATATTTGGTCTCTGAGGTGGGTGACCAAAGTATGTTTTTTTATTTTTTCAGATGTATGTTGCCTTTGTATTTCCTTGACCACAGGTTCCCAGAAGCCTGGGAATTTCCTAAATATTGGTAAAATATAGTGATAAAAAGTGATGAAAATATTTTTTGCTGCTAATGTAGGTAATTTTGATGAAAGACCTCTCTGAACTGACCATCCCTATGTAATATGATTTGGGTTCATTGATGGTCTATTGAGTAAATAGGTTTCCTAAGATCTTCAAGCTTTTCTGGCAAGTTGAAGGAGAGAATTTTTTGCTCTTGGGAAAATCTGTCATAGTAATAGAGACTTAGGTTACAGGGTCGTTATATATATCTATTAAAATATATATTTTATAAAATGAAAAGCATTATTATTAAAAGGGAGATGGAAATGGTAAATTCTCATGTCATGCTGAACTGTTTTTGAAGTGTGTAAAGCTGAAAATCTTGTGATGTACTTAAAATTTGTGCCCTTGAATTCTCTTGGAGGACTTGTGTAAAGGTACTTGCTGCCTGCTTTCAGATAAGAATATTTATAACTTGGGAATTCTCTTATTATGAATAAAAAGAGAATAAAGAATTTGGTTCTAAAATTCTTAATTTGAAAATTACATTATTACAGTGAGCAGTTAGGGAGTTTGCCTTGCGAACGGTCAGCCTGGGTTCAACCCTCAGCATTCAGTGTGGTCCCCCGAGGCCCTCTGGGAGTAATTGCTAAGTGCAGAGCCAGAAGTAACCCCTGAGCATTGCCAGGTGTGGCCCCAAAATAAAAATGAAAATGGCATTATATTGTACCTGGAATAATTGCATAATATAAAATCCTGTAAAATCACTGATAAAGGAATGTTGGATTCTCATCTATAATTCTTTGTCTAAAAAATTTCCCAGGTCAATGAATGGTCATTGAAGATCAGAAAGGAAATGAGAGTCGTTGAGAGGCAAATAAGAGGTAAATTACTATTTTTTATTTGTGTTTCTCACCTTCTTGCTATATTTTATGTTCATAAAAAAAACCCTTATGTACATATTGACATATAGCATATCTTATTACAACGTTAATTATTTTTGCTATATGATCATTGTCAAGAAAAAGATAATTCAAAGAACTTTTGCATATTAATCAGAACTAAAGAAAATTATACTTATATAAAAGAGTAATTTTATTGAATTAGTATTAAATATTCATATATATTATATATATTAGTGGTTTTTAATCTTTCTAAAAATTTTAAAAATCAAGGCAGATGATTTACAAAGTTACTCATAGTTGAGTTTCAGGCATACAATGTTCCAACACCAATCCTATTATCAGTGTCAATTTACTGGGGACTAGTGATGTCCCCAGTATTTAATGCATTGTGTGTAAATAAGGGATGTAATTTTATTTTCATTGTTTGTTTATCTTAGCATGGGCATAAAATTGAGGAAAATGCATTCCTAAATTGTAAAAAATACAAGCACTTCGTGTGCGGAAGGGGGTGATATAATGTGTTGTGTTTGCAGGCTTTCAGGGTGGTGCGCTCTCTCTCTCTCTCTCTCTCTCTCTCTCTCTCTCTCTCTCTCTTTCTCTCTCTCTTCCCCCCTTCCCCTATCCCCCTCTCCCCCCCTCCCTCTCTCCCTCTCCCCACTTGCGTTTGGTGCTCTCAAACCACAGAATGGCACCTGTAGTCTCTCCTCTGTTCTCTTCTGACCTCTCTCTGTCTCTGTCCTCTCTCCTCTAGTCTCTTCCGATCTCTCTTCTTCTGATCTCTCTCTCTGGAGCCCTTCTGCTTCCGTCTCTGGAGCCCCATTTGCTTTCACTTCTGACTCTCACTTGCTTTGTGCTCTTTCTTTCCCCTGCTTTGGCTTCAATGGCTCCCTGATTCTCTTCCTCCTGTGCTCTGCTTTTAGTGTCTTCTCTTCTGCTTCTGTGTCTTCTCTCTTCTTCTGTGTTTTCTCTCTTCTCCTACAGTCTTAGTTTATATAGCAATCACATAGGGTGGTGACACAAAGGTGGGTTGAACATTAACAAATCAACAAAGAGGGGTAAGACTATTCCTTCCAGGAGATTAACAAAGTCTCATCTAAGGAGATTTCTCCAAATTACTAGAAGATCTGCTCAAGGGTGGGATCCAAACAAGGGTGTGTCACTTTCTTCTTTCCTCAGCTAGTAATCCACTCAAATAGTTATAGTAAATTTACTTCTAATATTTCTAGCAATGTCATTCTCTGTGAGCACAGTAAGAGATATATCAGTGTTTGGATCTTCCTGAGGACATCTCACTACATTTTCTAGACCACAGTCCTCAGGCCAGGTTAGTCTTCCTAACCATAGCAGGGTCCTAGTCTCGTCCTTACTTTTGGATCATGACAACGTTTGTCTATGACCATGCTCTCAACTTACAGTTGAGTATTGTGGCGCTTTGGCCTGGCCCACTTTGATGCCAAGGTAGGTCACAGCTTGCCCTGGGTCCATTCCATCCCTTGTTGGGACCCTACTTTTGGGGTGCTAGGAACTAAGGGCAACTGAATTGAGAAAGCAGATACCCAGGAGTAAATATTATTGGAGTCAATCAGTTCCCAAGTTACAATATTAACTGTCTTCCTGTGTCCATACAGAAAGGACATTGCTTTAAGGTAAACTAAGTACCCTGCGGCAAGGCTGAAAGGACAAACCCAATGTTATCCTACACTAAATCAGTTTTATTATTGTTGAATTCCACTTAAAAATTCCACTTGGGACTGGAGAGATGGTTCAGGAGGTAAGGCACTTTCCTTGCACTTGACTAGGCAGTTGTGGTTAAATCTCCAGAGCCAGAAGTAGCCCCCAGATATAGGTCAAGCCCCGTCCCCAAAATAGGATATCTAAAATGAAGGTAACTTGCATCTTGTAAAGATGATAAATTTTGAAACTTGTTTTTCAGCAGTTTCACGATTGGAGAAAAATTAATACCTTGTTTTACAATATTATCTCTTAAAAATGAATTAAAGAGGGAGTTCCAATTCTCCGCTATGAAGAATGTGAGAAAGTATGATTTTTTTTTTCTTTTTGGGTATGCACAGGGTATGCTTCTGGCTCTGCACCCTGGCTATGCAAAGGGGTTACTCCTGGCTCTGCACTCGGGAATTACCCCTGGCAGTGCTCAGGGGACCATATGGGATGCTGGGAACTGAACACGAGTCGGCTGCATGCAAGGCAAAGACCCTACCCGCTGTGCTATTGCTCCAGCCCTGAGAAAGTATGATTTTTAACTGGCACTTTAACTCTCATCAAGAAGCAAAAACTAGAGAAAAACACAGAAACATTTATTTTTAGACATTGGACATTTGGCAATGTGGGATTGTGATCACTGGGATAAGAGAAATAAAAGTAGAGTGCTGTTTTTGTCCTGATCTCCCATCCTTAAAAAGCTTTCTTTTAAAGTTTCTAAAATTAAGGCAGCTTGATTTACAGTTATTCATAGTTTAGTTTCAGGCATACGGTGTTCCAATACCAGTCCCATTATTAGTGTCAGCTTCCTTGATAAACAGTAATTACTTTGGAACAAGTACCTGGAAACTATAAGCCAAAGAGTTCTTGGAGCCTCCATAAAGTTGAGAAAGTTTTAATTAATCAGGCACAGTAAAGAAACTTTGGGGGTTGGAGCAATAGCACAGCAGGTAGGGAGTTTGCCTTGCACGTGGCCGACACTGGTTCGATTCCCAGCATCCCATATGGTCCCCCCGAGCACTGCCAGGAGTAATTCCTGAGTGCAGAGCCAGGAGGAACCCCTGTGCATCGCCGAGTATGACCCCCAAAGCAAAACAAAACAAAACAAAAACAAAAAGAAACTTTGTTGAACAATTGGGCGTTCATGAGAGATCGCAGAGGGGTCCTACCATGGGACAGGAGAGATAGTACAGGGGTACCATGCTTGGATTGCATGTGGACGACCTGGATTTGATCCCTGGCATCCCATAGAGTCCTCCATCACCACCAGGAGTGACCTGTGAGAGCATAGCCAGGAGTAAGCCCTGACCCCCACATAACATATCCTCCTCAGCACTGATAGGCCCTGGTGGTCCCCGAGCATTGCCAGGAGTGACCTTAGGTGCCTTGAGTACTCCTGGAGTGGCCTAGGTGGTCCCTGGCACTGCAGAATCCAAATAGTACCACATCATCGAACCACTGGCCTAAAGTGATTAACTGAGTATCTGTGGGAGTGTCCCCTCTGTCCTTGAGCAATACTTGGGAAACCCTCCAGAAAATAATAAAATAATAGTAATTTAACATTTTCTTACCAGTAAAACATAAACCAGAGCATCTTTAATGTGGTGAAAGAAAAAGAATCCCATGTTAGCCAGTGAAAATACCATATGAAAGCAAACTAGTTTTATAAAAAAGCCAAGAAATTTTGTTGTCAGTAGAGCTGCAGTATAGGAAACTTAGTTAAAGTTAAAAACCCACTGAAAATTGTGCTCAATACAAACTTAGACCTACCCAAAAGAATGAATTCTGGAACTGATAAACACGTAAGTAAATATAAGTAATGTTTTTACTCTTTAAAAAAAATTGTTGGGCGGCTGGAGAGATAGCACAGTGGATAGGGCGTTTGCCTTGCACGCGGCCAACCTGGGTTTGATTCCCACCATCCCGTATGGTCCCCCAAGCACTGCCAGGAGTAATTCCTGAGTGCATGAACCAGGAGTAACCCCTGTGCATTGCAGGGTGTGACCCAAAAGCCAAAAAAAAAAAATTATTGGGAGTCCAGTCACCATATATGAAACAAAATTTGATAAAATTAAAGGAGCAAATAGTCTTATAATAACAAATTTTAATAAGTCATTCTCATGGGTGGATATATTTATCTCAGAAGATAAATAGGAAATAAGTAATACAAACAACAGAATAACATTCACAACATTGATGGTCCTAGAGGTATCATATTTAGTGAATATGCCAGATGGTAAAGATCAGAGCACCTTATGATTTCACTTATGTGGTATAGACAGATGAACTAAATTAAATAGAGATAACCTTTTATGTAGTTTTTAAATTTTTATTTTATTTATTTATTTTTATTTATTCTTTTATTGAATCACCATGTGGAAAGTTACAAAGCTTTAAGGTTTAAGTCTCAGTTATATAATGCTTGAACACCCATCTTTTCACCGGTGCACATATTCCACCACCAAGAATCACAGTATACCTCCCCCCATCCCCCACCACCCCAGCCCCCCACCCCGCATGTGTAACTGATAAATTTCACTTTACTTTCACTTTACTTTGATTACATTCAATATTTCAACAAAAAACTCCCCCCCTAAAGTCGGACCTGCTGAAAAGGAAGCATTTAATCATTTGTTTTCTATTGCTGAGAATGAAGAGATATGAGGTTGAGCAGCCGCACTAGCGGCTGCACGATTTTGGGTTTCTGTATTTTAGTATTTTAGTAACTAAGTCCAGAGAAATATCTGCGAGAAATTGCATCATTGCAAGCTTGTACCTCTCAACTACTTTATATTCCACATATGAGTGCAATCTTTCTATGTCTGTCTCTTTCTTTCTGACTCATTTCACTCAACATATTTTCTATTTTGATCCACTTATATGCAAATTTCATGACTTCATGTTTTCTGGCAGCTACATAGTATTCCATTGTGTAGATGTACCAGAGTTTCTTTAACCAGTCATCTGTTTTTGGGCACTCTGTTTTTTTCCAGATTGTGGCTGTTGTAAACAGTGCTGCAATGAACATAGAAATGCAGATGTCATCTTTACTATACGTTTTTGCCTCTCCAGGATATATTCCCAGGAGTGGTATTGCTGGGTCAAATGGAAGCTCAATTTCTAACTTTTTGAGGATCATCCATATTGTTTTCCAAAAGGGCTGAACCAGTCGGCATTCCCACCAGCAGTGAAGGAGAGTCCCTTTCTCCCCACATCCACGCCAACAGCGGTTGCTTTTGTTTTTTGGGATGTGTAAATTTTTATTTTAAAGAGCCATAATTTACAATGTTACTGATACTGTATTTTAGGCATACAATAGTTCAACACGATCCCTATACCAGTGTCAGCTTCCCTCCACCTTGTTTCCAGGTGGAGGGAAGCTCCCTATCCCAACTCCCACTCCGCCACTGCCTGTCTACTTGACAGGCACATTACAGAGTTTCAGTGGCTGCTGCGTAGATCTCATGTTTACTGTTCTGTTGAATCTGTTATGTTGGGTGTATGGCTATATCCCTCACTCATATCCCTGGTATAACTGAATCTTGTTCTCTTCATCTCCCCTTGATTTCTTTCCTTCTCTGTCTCCTTTCTAAACACTGGGGTCAAGGATAATCTAAGCATCCCCCTTTTACTACAAGACATTTCCTCATACAGTATTCTGTATTTCACAGATAAGTGAGAATGTCTTGTGTTTGTCTTCCTCCTTCTGGCTTACTTTTACACACCATGGTACTTCCAGTTTCAGCTGTTTTGCAGCAAATTGCATCATTTCATTTTTCCTTGCAGTTGCATAGTATATTCCATTGTGTGTATATACCACATCTTCATAATCTAATTCATCTATTATTGGACACTTAGATTGATTCCAGATCTTAGCTATTGTACCGAGTGCTCTGTTACATGAGTTTGGAGGAGCAATGTGACTTACCCAGCAGCCGATGTTCAGACCGGGTGGGGCCCACAGACACCAGCAGTTGGTGGTCAGAGATTATTCGAAGATTTCAGAGTGTGCTTGCTAGGTTTTAGATGCTTTGGGTCTTACTCTTTTCTGTTTTTATTTTTCCCCATTTCTCCCTATTGGAATGGGAATGACTGTCCTGGGCCTGCCCTCCCTAAACTGTGGCAGTGCGTAACTTGCTTAATTTCATAGGGTTTATGACCGCAGAGGTCTCTGCAGGATGAGTTATACCACAAGTGTTAACCAGATCTCATTTAGGTAAGACTAAGATGAGATTTAGGGCTTTGACATTAGGGTTGATGCTGGAATGAATTAAGACTTTTTTTTTTTTGCTTTTTGGGCCACACCCGGCGATGCTCAGGGCTGACTCCTGGCTCTGCACTCAGGAATCACTTCTGGTGGTGCTCGGGGGGCCATATGGGATGCTGGGAATCGAACCTGGGTCGGCCATGTGCAATGCAAACGCCCTACCCGCTGTACTATAGCTTCAGCCCCGAATTTTTGGGGGTGTGTTTGAGACACACCCGGCAATACTCAGGGATTACTACTGGCTTTGTGCTCAGGGATCACTCTGGTGGGCTCAGGGAACCATATGGGATACCAGGGATCAAACCTAAACCTGCCACTTGTAAAGCAAAGACCCTACCCTCTGTACTATTGCTATGGCCCAGGACTTTTTTTTTTTTTAACTTTTATATTATTTTAATGTTTTCTGGAAATAATCACTACCCACTGCATTAGTAATTTTTATTGTGTACATATTCTTTCCTCTGTTTTTCATTTAACAGACTATGTAAATACCAATTAAAATAGTACCCTAATTTTTGCTGTTTTGTGGTAAATTCAGATATCCAAAGAGAAGAAGAAAAAGTAAAACGATCTGTGAAAGATGCTGCCAAGAAGGGTCAGAAGGATGTTTGTGTGGTTCTGGCTAAGGAGATGATCAGGTCAAGAAAAGCAGTGAGCAAACTCTATGCCTCCAGAGCGCACATGAACTCCGTGCTCATGGGAATGAAGAACCAGCTAGGTAAGATGCCATCACCTTGAAGCTCACAGACTGCAGGCTATGACTGTTGCTTGTATTCCATCTTCTGTACTTTTTTACTTTTTTGGATTTTGGGGACCATGCCCAGTGGTGCTCAGAGCTTACTCCTGGCTCTGCACTCAGGTATCACTTCTGGCAGGCTCAGGGGACTGACCATATGAGGTGCTGGGGAGAGAACTCAGGTTGGGCTCATGCAAGGCAAGTACCTTAACCATTGTACTGTTACTCTAACCCATCTTCTTAAATTTTAAAAACTATTATTTGAGCCTAAAGTGGTAAAATTACTGCGACTCTCTAAATATTAAGTATATTGCTTAAATAGATGTCTTTTGAAGAAGCATATGAACAGTACCTTGAAGAAATAACTTAATCTTTTCTGTTACTTTGAAAGCTCAGGTAAATACTCTTGCCTTTTGTAGCCAGCATTAATGTTTCATATTTATTTTGTTTTTTTCCTGCAGCATGTTGAAAATATGCATGTTCAGTTGACCATGAGAAAGTTATTAAAATTCTTTTTTAGTACTTTGTTTACTGAATCAGCATCAGAAAACATATTGCTTATTTGGCCCTTTCCCCTCTATGAATAAAGCACTGTATTCACAATCTCTTTTCTTTAGTTGCAGAGATAAAATTGCACAGAGTAATAGAGATGTATCTACTTAGGAAGCTGTAATCTGAAATCAGAGACATCTGACATTTTGTTATATTTGCATTAGTTTTCATATTATAAAAGAAATGGAGCCATATTACCAAAGCTGAAGCCATTTCCTTTTCCTTTTCCTTCAGCCACTCCAGAGGTTACTATAATGAATCTTAAAATTTGCATAAATGGGGCTGGAGAGATAGTACAGAATGTTCAAGCACTTGGCTTGTATGTGACTGTAAACTGATTCAAATTCCTGGCACTGAGGTACATGCAGTCCCCTGAGTACCTCAAAGAAGGGCCCCTGGGAACCAACGGATGAGGACCGCCCAATTTGCATAAATGGTACTATACTATATATACTTTTTTCCCCCACTTACAATTGTTGTTTTTAAAAGATACCCTTGGTATATTTTTAGCTACTGAATGAGAGTATCAGATTTTATTTTTCTTTTCCCTCATTAAAGGACATTTAGACTGTTGGAGCTTTTTCTGTTACTAATAGTGTTGCTAGGAATTTTTTTTGTATAAAAAAATGGCAGACACATAAAGGGGTGTGTAGGGTGTGTGTGTGTGTGTGTGTGTGTGTGTGTCTGTGTGTCTGTGTGTCTGTGTGTCTGTGTGTCTGTGTGTTTGTGTGTTGCTGTGATAACATGCAAGGCACACTGTACTGGCTTCATCCCTAGCCAGGTTTCTCTCAGACAGGGCTGGGGAACATCTGTCCTCGAAACCCTGTGGGCTTGCTCTGGGACATCACAGGACAGATACATGTTTTTTGTTAGCTGCCTGTGGCCTGTTTACTTATATTGTATGCCCCACAAATGATGCTGATAAATATCCAAATAGCCTTGGCAGGAAAAAAATTCCCCATTTCTGGTTTAGGACACATATATTCTAAACGTAGAAATGTTAGGTTAAAAATAGCTTGGATTGGGCTGGAATGATAGTATAGCAGGTAAGGTTCTTGCCTTGCATGTGGCTGACTTGGGTTTGATTCCTGGCACCATGTAGCTTCCCCTGAGCCTGCCAGGAGTGACCCCTGAGCACAGAGCAGGAGTAAGATCTAAGCACAGCTGGGTGTGGCTCAAGAGCCAGGAGGGGAAAAAAGAAGCTTGGGTTATGTTTTCCCAGAATTTGAAAATTGTTCTCCAAAAAGGCTTTACTACCTTATAGTTCCCTTGATGATAGATGAGTGGTTTGTTTTTTTTTTTTGGCTTTTTGGGTCCACCTGGCGATGCTCAGGGATTACTCCTGGCTCTGCACTCAGGAATTACCTCTGGTGATATTCAGGGAACCATATGAGATGCCGGGGATTGAACCTGGGCTGGCTACATGCAAGGTAAACGTCCTACCTGCTGTACTATTGCTCCAGCCTCGAGAATTATTTTTTACTGTTTTATACCAGTACTTTTGTCAGACTTATCTATGTGAAAAAAAAATTTTCTTCCACTGTATGTCCTTTTTGTGGGCTGGAGCGATAGCACAGTGAGTAGGGCATTTGCCTTACACTCGGCCAAACCAGGTTTGATTCCTCTGCTCCTCTTGGAGAGCCCGGCAAGGTACCCAGAGTATCTCGTCCGCATGGCGGTGCCTGGCAAGCTACCCATGGCGTATTCGATATGCCAAACACAGTAACAACAGGTCTCACAGTGGAGACATTACTGGTGCCCGCTCGAGCAAATCAATGAGCAATGGGATGGCAATGACAGTATGTCCTTTTTGTAGTAAATATAACAGAAGCATTTTCTGAATTGCATATAAGTAAAAGGCTATTATTCTTATATGTATAACATGTTGTTTCAAACATATGTGACAGTGTGATTGGATCACAACTGAATTGTAAAAGATCTACTCAGATTTTTAAATGTTGAAGTCCTCTAGGTCTTTGTTATAGATTGTTTCTCTTCTGTCTTCACATTTTGCCTCAGATGATCTCATCCAATCCTTTCCTTTATTTATTCAGGCTTTGGGGTGTATTCAGAGCTTACACCTGGCTCTTTACTCAGGGAACCTATTCAGTGCCTTGAATTGAACCAGAGTCGACTGTGTGCAAAGGAGCAGCTTCACCTCCAATCCCAGCCACACCTATTTCTCTTTTAATATTGTTAATTCCTAAGTTTTTATCTTTAGATCTGAATTTATGATGTAAGAGTATGGGTATTTTCTCCACTCTTATCTTAATGGCTACAGTATGTCTATACAAAACTTTTGGTTGGTCTTTCTGTCCTCATTAACTTCCCAGGTTTGGGGCCATCTAGGATACATATTGGTATTTTGGCCACAGTTGGCCGTGCTCAGGGATCACTGTTTTGGGTTTTTGTTTTGTTTTGTTTTGTTTTTGTCCATGTGTTCCTTTCCTTTCCACTCTAGTTTATATTCTAAAAAAGGAAGAAGAAAATATTTTAGTTTTTACATTTTTTATATGTATCCTTTAGTTTCTTTTCTTTTGCTGTATTTTGAAAATAGCAATAGCACTTTTTTCCTAGGGTGGTTGTGAGGCTTCATTCAATGTTTCTGTGGTTGTTAGCATTGTAGTTGTTAGAAATGTAGGTTCTGAATATTATTATTACATCATTTTTTTTTAACCATCATCATTTTTATCTCTGTTGTTTACTGAGAAATTTCCTCAACTTTATTTCCCTTTTCTGTTGAACTCTTTATTTTGGCCATCTCAATGTACAAGAATTGTTTCCAATAGTTTTTTTTTTTTTTAATTTAAAAAAACCTACGTAGGGACCAGAGTGATAGTACAGTGGGTAGGGCATTTGCCTTGCACGCAGCTGACCTGGGTTCCATTCCCAGCATCCCATATGGTCCCCTGAGCACCGCCAGGAGTCATTCCTGAGTGTAGAGCCAGCATCACATCACTGGGTATGACCCAGAAGCCCCCCCCAAAAAAAAAAAAATTAAAACGAAAACCAACCAAAAAACCGAAACCCAAAAACCTCAAGCCCCATATAGAGATATCATGCTGTTCTTATTTTAGGAATGCAATATCATTTTTTATCAAATCTTTTTTCCCCTTGTCTCTTTTTTGAAATATTCTTGTGATTCTTGTGTTCTTCTGTTTTTCTTCTGTTTTGTTCTAAGACCACCTCCACCAGCATTCAGGGACTGCTCTCAGTGCTGGGGAGACATTCCTGGTCGTGGCTGAAGGACCATGTCATGCAGTGGATTGAGCCTGGGCTTCCCATGTGCAGCTCGTGCTCCAGCCCACTGAGTGCTCCCTCCAGGCCCCTTGCAGTTTCTCAGAACTCCTCCTACTGTCCCCTGCACACCACCCCTCCCTCCCTTCTTTATTGGGAGAGAAGGAGGGAAAAAGAGCGATGAGGGTCGATTGGGGAAGGCTATGGAAGTTTCGTGAGACCATTCCCAATCTTCTCAGGCAGATAGACTGAGGTACAAATAGCAGAATGTTAACTAATTTAACAAATGTATTTCTTTTAGCTTCTGTTGTGTACCAGATATTGAGGGGCACTCAGGATGAGATGGTAAATCTTACAGGTGCTTTCTAGATATGGCGTAAAAAGCGAATAAACATACACTTAGGACTGGTGCAATAACACTGTGTGTAGGGTGTTGACTTTGCATTCAGGTCCCCTGAGCCCGCCAGAAATGATCTGTGAGCACAGAGCCAGGAGTAAACCATGAGCACTGATGGGTGTGGTCCCATAAAATCAACTCCCCCAGGCTCCAAAACCCAAAAAAAAAAAAACAGATCTGATAAAAATTTAAAATGGTGTAATAAAATAACGTAAAAAGTAAATGGATTTTTCCAGTTTTCAACGTCTGATAAGCGTGATAGAGAAAATGCAGTTGGGACTGGAGCATTTTAGCACAGCGGGTAGGGCGTTTGTCTTGCATGCGGCCTACCCGGGTTCAGTTCCCAGCATCCCATATGGTCCCCCGAGCACCGCCAGGAGTAATTTCTGAGTGCATGAGCCAGGAGTGACCCCTGTGCAACCCCTGTGTTACTTTTATGACCCAAAAAGAAAAAAATAATGCATTTAATGGCTTTCCTCAGACACCATTGATAACTATAGAAGGGTGAGTTTTGTTTGTGGAGGGTGGGTTTGTTTTCTACCCAGATACTAGTGTGTGTGCAGGACCTGGGGCTGAAAAGAACTGTGCACTCAAAACACAGATGTGTGAGAGGTCGGGGTGCCTGAGAGCATGGGGGAAGATGAGTGGGGAGGTGAAGAAAATAGTTTTACAGCCAATGGGAGATCAAGGATTCCTAGCGATAAGTTACATTGAGGTGCTCTTGAGGTGCAAATGAAGTGCTGTGGGAGTTGGGATGAAAGTCATTTAGGGAGTTATTTAGGGAGCGCCAGGGAGGCACCTGAGTAGAAGGGCTAAGGTGCACTAAGGCACAGGTGAAATGTTTCTGGCTGTGCTCAGCAAACAGCATGTGATTCAGTTTGGCAAGAGTACCAAGAGGTAATGAGTTAAGCCTGTCAGCTATTAATATATCATGATGATTAGCAAATGACAGCTTTTGATAGCAGCTTCTTGCAGAATTAGACAGATGAAGAATTTGTTTTGATTGAGGGAGAAAGGAAAGAAGTTGAAAGGTGGAGCAGGAAGTAGAATTACCATGTGGTTCATTGATTTCACTTCTGGGTACACACACAAGACTTGAAGTCAGGAACATATAGATACTTGCATGTTTATAGCCTTATTTACAATAAGAAAAGGTAATAGCAGGTGTCTGTTGAAGCTTGAATGGATAAATGAAAGGCAGTCTTCATACATGATAGGATATGAAATTGTTGCGCATTATAGCATGAATAAATCTTGATGCTAAATGGAATACGTCCATCAGAGAAGTGCATATACTGTATGATTCATCTTCTATGAGGTGGATAAAATAGATTTATAGAGTGGTCACTGTCAGGGACCTGGAAATAGGAAGCTAAAAGTTTAATAGGCAGAGAACTTCAGCTGGGGTGGGGATGAATGGTTGGTGATAGTTACACAACAATTGGTTATGCAAATTTTGCCATAAAAAAAACAACAACGGTGAAGCAGGCAGGCCTGGTTGCTAAGCCATAGTAATGGTCTTTGTGGCAGAGAAAATGAGAACTCTTAAGTCCTGGGGGTAGTGGGACAGCGTCTAGAGAGGTGTTTAGCCTGCATCTAGGTGCAGACAGTGAAGAGGGCAGGCCTGACCAGGCAGTGCTGCTCCTCGATGGCTGCTGGGGACTTTCCTTCTGTGCTTGGATTGGAACACTTGAAAGTAGGTTTTCAAAGTATGGGGCTGGAGCAGTAGTACAGCGGGTAGGGCATTTGCCTTGCATGCGGCTGACCCGGGTTCGATTCCCAGCATCCCATATGGTCCACTGAGTACCGCCAGGGGTGATTCCTGAGTGCAGAGCCAGGAGTAATCCCTGTGTGTTGCCAGGTGTGACCCAAAAAGAAAAAAAAAAAAGTATGAAACTATAAAACTTTTTGGGGGGTTGGGGACATACCTGGTGATGCTCAGGGCTTACTCCTGGCTCTACAATCAGGAATTACTCTTGGTGGTACTGGGGGTACCATGTGGGTTGCCAGATATCAAACCCAGGTGGGCTGTGTGCAAGGCAGTACCTTACCACTGTACTATCATTACAGCCCCCCCAAAGTATGGATCTTTTGGATTTTCTTTTTCTTTTGGCTTTTTTGGTCATACCCAGCGATGTTCCTTGGCTACTCCTGATTCTGCACTGAGGAATACTCCTGGCAGTGCTCAGGGCACAATACGGAATGCTGGAGATTGAACTCGGGTTGGCTGCATGCAAGGCAAATGCTCTACTTGCTGTACTGTCGCTCTGGCCCTCAGTGTATGGATCTTTGAGGTGAAACAGTAATACTGTGAAATTTAAATGGACTCAGTGAATCAAACCATTTATCATAATTTTTAGTATATTTAAAAATATAGGGTTTACTACAGGAAAAATAACTTACCAAAATATTTAAGGTGTCTTGACCTTGGATCTCATATCTCTCAGTTGCTACTATTAAAGTACAAGTAAATGTGCTGTAGTTTGCTTTTAGTAGTCTAGCAATGGATATTTTTATATATAATATAAATATATGTAATAAATATACATATATTAATCATCCAGGTCTATATTTCAATGCCTAAAATGTAGCAAATAGGGTAGACTTTTCCATTTATTTGGCATTTAATTCTGTGTGTATGTGTGCGGTGCTTGGGATTGAATTCAGGCTCCATGCATGCCTAGAATGAACTTTATCATTGAGTCACATCCTTGGCTTTTGGCATTAATTAATTTTGCGGTTTGGGCCCAGGGATCAGACTCAAGGCTTTACACATTCAAGGCAAGTACTCTAGAAGTGAGCTGCATGCCTGTCTTGGCATTTAATATTTTTGTCTTTGGGGATTTTGTTTTTCAGTTTTGGTGCCACACCCACTTGTGCTCAGGGCTTATTACTGACTGTAGCTCAGGAATCACTTCTGGTGGGGCTTGGGAACCAAATGTGATGTTTGCAATAAAACTAGACTCGAATATGTGTAAGGCAAGAGCCTTAACCCCTATACTATTCCTTCAATCCCTGAAATACAATTTTTAATAGTGATCGTATATTCAGGATTAAAATTCAGTTTTTAAAATATGTGCTACGCAATCATAATCTCCTAATATATGTATTGTGTGTATGGGTATGGATGTGTTACTTGTTCATTATGTTTATTAATGGTTCTAAATGCTTCACAAATTCAAATTCACATTCTAAAAGAGCACCATTGTCTTTTTCAAATGATATAGTCTTTTCTATCAAAAACAGAGTACAATATCAACATATGTGAAAAATGTCTCTAACAAATTGTTTCCATTTGTGTCATATTTCTCTTAGTTACTCAGATGAATACTGTCTTATAGATTGTAAAAAAAATGGGTATTTAAGAATAACAAAAAATAGTTGTCCTATCCCTGTAGCAGTATACTCTTCTTAGCTTTGTTCCCCTTAGAAATTCCTTAAGTTCTGTTTTCATAGTATTTCTTTCTTCTGCCACCCTTCATTTTGTTTTTGTTATTGATGTTACAGTGAGCAGGGACTTTTACACAGTTGTGGTTCTCTCACACATTGTGCTACTTTCGTACACTTTAGTTGTGGAGCTTGCCACAGTGTTTGGTTGAGCTTGCTTAAAGTGTACTGGTAATTGCACACTAGTGGTTCTGGGGGTCCCAAACAGCAGTGTTCCCTAGGATTATACAAGTCTCATTCAGTTCTGGGGAACAAATTCACCTTTCTAGACAGTTGGTTCTGGGGATCAAACTCATTTCCTCTTAATTACAAGTTATGCTTTACCATTGAGTTAGTCTTGACCTTTGTGCCTTTAATGGATAGGAAGGTCATATGAAGAATATATGAATGTTCTTCATATATTCATTTCTATGCAATTATTGTCAATTAAATATATGTAAGTATAGTAAAGAATTCTTTTTACTTCACACCAGCAAAAATGGTCCATGTGAAAAAGAACAGAAATAATCAGTACTGGGGGCATGTGGTAGAAATGAAACTCTTAATTCACTGTTGCATGGTGCAGCCTCTTTGGAAAAGTCTCGAAAAATTATTCCTGGAACTTCCATGTAATTCAGCAATTCCACTTCTGTACCCCAAGAACACAAAAACATTCATCTGAAAAGTTGTATGTATACCTATGTTCATTGCAGCACTATTTGCAGTAGCCAAGATATGGAAATAATGCAAGTGCTCAAACGTACGCAGGACATAAGTCTTTTGCGTAAACTTTAGTCTTCATTCTCTAGGATAAATTCCTGGGTTTTAGGTTGCATATAAGGAACTCTGAAACTGTTAGAATGGCTGTGTAATTTTAAGTTCCCATCTGCTAGTGTGTGAGAGATACAGTTTTGTTTTGTTTGGCACCCTCTTCAACATTTGGTAGGTCACTTTTTTAGACATTCTGATGGGAGTGGGGAGGTGTGTAGAACTGTCAAATAGAGCTATCTAGTGAGTCTTAATTTGAATTTCCCTAATGGCTAATGATTAAGAAATTTTTTTTCATTTACTTATTTGGTGTCTATATCTCCTTTGGTAAAATGCTTCTCTACGTGTATGAGAGAGAGAGAGAGAGAGAGAGAGAGAGAGAGAGAGAGAGAGACATTCTTTACAATGAAATGCTTAGTAATTAATCATTTCATATGTTTCTTTTTGATTTATTTTTCTAGATTTGTTATCTGTCTGGGTCACCAGGATGCTATTATTGTCTACAATTAATTGAAGAAGACCTAGATTTTACTTGTTGAGCTTCATCACCCTCCATTGTTATAACAGATTGGTTACTGTCTTATTTCTATAAGGAAATATTCTGAAATTTTTATGGTTAATACAAGAAAAGAATAGGCATTTTTTTCCTCCCTCTTTCGTGGTTGTTTTGATGACCAAGGATCATACGCATGCCTGGCTGTGGTGCTTGTATGACCTTTCCTAAGTTCTGGTGCTCACCAGGGCTCACACAACTTTGTGGCCATGCTTTGTGCACTCACACTTGCTGAAGATTGCACTTCCGCTGTATTACTCTCACTTTCAGGTTGTAGTGCTTGATGGGGGTTGCTGTGGTGCTCACATGTATTTACAGTGGGTCAGGCCCTTCAGCTACTCAACTCCAACACACCCACTGCTGGTGGTTGGAACTTGCTATGTCAGGGATAAGGTGAAGGAATCCTTTGCTAGGCACACGCGGCAGCACTTGGAATCTGATTTAAGGCCTCATGCTTGCTGTGCAAGCACTGTGCGCCACTGACCTACCCCTTTGGTTCCCCAGCAAGAAGCAGTTTTGACCGAAAAAAATAGACATATCATCCAATGCAGAAGCACTTGAAATCTTTATAAAACTTTCTGTTGTTTGCTGTTAAGATGCTAATATGTTAGCCTTTTTAGGGAGTGGGGATTGGAAAAAGCTTCCATGTAGTTCTCGGGGAGTCCAGAGTCCCCTCCTGGTGATATTGTGCAACCATGTTGGCAGTTCAGTGCGAGGGTCTGAGACCTGATTCTCAGACTGTGTGGTGCTGGGGATCACTTTTGGGCCATCCTGAAGTACTCTAGAACCTCCTGGGTTGCACCTACAATGCCTGGGGGTACTGTGTCATACCAGAGATCGAGCCATTGTAGACTGCACGCAAGCATGTGCCTTAACCCCTTATTATGTCTTTGACCCTTGTTTAAGCTATTTTCTTTTCTTTTTTAAAACTCAGTTTAACAATGGTAATTTTCCCGGCATTATAAATTAATTTATTGTTTTATTCAACAATTACTTGACTCTTCGTTCTATCACACATAATATAAGTCACTGGGAATAAAATCCTGAGTACAAGAAAAGAAGTCTAGTGATTTCTAGGGCACACATACACTCGATTTGGAACTGTATCTAGGAACATGGCCCCTGGCACAAGGATGGTACAGTACACATTTGTGAATAATACACTCAAAACAATTCAAGTCTACTGTTTTAGAGTTGCTGCACACTGAGGAGGAACGTGTAGCATGACCCTGGCATGAAGTGTGGGAGCCTTAAAGAAAGGCCTGGAAGAGGTGCTGTGAGTGAGCTTAGCCAGAAGAGCAAATGAGATGCTCATTTGTTTCATAATGCCCATCTTGTAACTTGGATCTTTCTAATTCTAAATATAGGCAAGTTTGCGTGTGTTTTTGTTTTAGGACCACATCCAGCATTATTTTAGGGCTTTTTCCTGACTCTACTCAGGGATTGCTCCTGGCAGTGCTCAGGGGACCGTATGGGGTGCTGAGGATAGAACCCAGATTGTCTTTGTGCGAAGCAAACACCCTATCTGCTGTACTATTTTTATTTGGGCCACAGCTGGCAAGCTTTTTACCTGCTGTGCTATCTCTTAGCCCGAGATTCTTTTCTTTTTGTGGATTGTATAGCTAAAAACTTGGTTCCTGTGTATTCAACTCTCCCCCTAACCCCTGGCAACCACCAGTCTTTACTGCTTCCCTAGTTTGCTCTTGTCTAGTAATAGGCATTTTGTCTTTTAAACCAGACTTTGTTATTTGTTCGTTCACCTGCTGAATGGTGAATAGAGTAATTACTAGATCGTGTAGAAGTATGTCTGCTATATAAGAAATAGTCAGTGTAGCTGGACTGTTCTGTACTCCTTCATCAGTGAATTCACATTCTTGCTCTCCACACCGTCAGCAGCATGTGGTGTCATTGTTTTGAATGATGACCTGTCTTGTAGCTGCATTTTGTTATTTTGCTATTCAAACCCCTTATGGTATTTGTTAAATGTCTTTTTGTATGGTTGTGTCTATCTTAGGTCTGTCTTTTTAAGTTTTTTGCCTTTTTTGTTTCTTTGTTTGGATTTGGGACCACACCTGGTTCACTTGGGGGTTGCCCCAGGCCCTGTGCCTGGGAATAGCTCCCAGTGGTCCATAGGGGACCATGTGACAGTGGGAGTGTAACTTGGGACTCGGGCATGCAAAGCTTTACATTCAACCCATTGAGCTCTCACTCCAGCCCTTTACTCATTTTTAAAACTCTATCGTTGAATTCTAAGAGTTCTTGGCGTACTTTTTATGACAATGTTTTATATAATGTCTTTTGCTAATATTTTTATCCTAAGAGTGATTCATCCCAATTTATAACTTGTTTTCTTATTCTTTGAAGGTGTGACTTTGTTATAAAACACTTTTTATCTGCCACACCTGTTTTTTTCCTGGTGTAATTTAAAACGCATTTTGGTTCACTCTTATTTTTCTCTACATATCTTCTTAATTTTAAGTTTTCTGTGCACAATATGTACTTACTTTGACCTTTAAAGAATCTGCTTCCCAATTATTTTTGATTGACTGTCAAATTTAATCTTTTTGGAATTAGTCTCTGGATTTGCTTTTGTATTCTTACCCCATGATACTGAATTTTTCTTGTTTAGGTATCAGAAAGTTATACCCTTTTTAAAATACCCGTATTTCAGTAATTGTCTTAGCACATATTATACCACTTTTTTTCTGTCTCTCCTCTATTTTATTTACTTTTACTAATTCAGCTCCAGGATAGCGAGTATGTTTAGGTGCTGTCTCTCTGGTGTACGGATTCAGGATGTAAATTACGATGAAACATGGACCTGGGTATACATCAAACCCTTTATAATTCAAAGAGAACTACATAGAATTTGCTATAGTTTTTGCCCATTTTCACTTCTTTCTGTCCATTACCTCTATATAACAATAGTAACTTTAACCTTTTAAAATTCATAACTTTATTTCATATTGGCATATATAATTTATTGCTTATTTCAAGCATATAAATTCTGGGTACATCTCTAATTCTACTAAAGATATTTTATTTTCTGTTTTCCCATCCCAATGCTAATAACAGACTGAATTTCTGCCGATAGCAAATTTCTGATTCCTTTACGAAGTTTACAAAACGCTATATGTGTGTCAGGCAGGCATTTCCTTGTCTACCCTTATTTCCTTGTCTCTTGTTTTCCCTTGATATAAAAGCTTTCTAGAGGCTGGATTGAGATGAAGGTAACTGGTGACTCCTGCTTTAGCTGTCAGTGCTGGGGAGACTGTGCCAGTTCTGGTGAACAGCTTGGGGGCGGTGTGTGTGTGTGTGTGTGTAAGTACATATACATATATGTATTTATACATATTTATACATATTTCATGAGACAAACTTCTGAAGAAACTTATATAGAGAGAGAGATAGAGAGACAGAGAGAGGAGAGAGAGATGAAATTCTAGAGCAGATTTTGGAGGATACCATCTTTTTTTTTTGACATGCTAAAGAAGTTTTGGGGAATAAGGTGATCATTTGTACTACTTATAACGAATATAGAATGTGTACATAAACTCAGACTACAGAAAAATTTCTCTGGTGAGGAACTCTAACCACCTTACGCTGCCACACTGGTTAATTCATTGGATTTCTCAGTTTCCTGCAGACCAGCAAGCAATTTCTCCCAGAGCAGCCCCAGTTTGTAGGCATGTTCCAGGCTTGCAGCCTTGGTCCCCGTAGCCTTCTGTTTCCCTGTATGGACCCGGCAAGACCACCAGTGGCTCCTCCCTGGTGAATTGTTTCTGGGAGTCACAGCTGTCCTTAGCTAGTCCTTCCCCAAGGGTCGGTCCAAGGCTGGTCTTTGACACCTAGCAGAGTTGGTCAGTTGAGGGTTTGTCTTAGAGCTAGCCAATAGCCATGATGTAGACAAGTTGTTCTCTTGGTTAGCCAGCACAGAAATGTATTTGTTCCATTCTTTTTTTTTTTTTTTTTTTTACCTAAAACTATTTTCCAAATATATTTCAGTGATTCACAAATCCTGCAGCTTCTTTTTTTTTTTTTTTGTGGTGGTCAGTGAGTGATGGTGGCTGGTAATTTGATTTTCTTTCGTTTTTCCCCTCCTCTGCCATGAATAACTGTCTCCTTTCTCTTTCAGCTGTTTTGCGAGTGGCTGGCTCCCTGCAAAAGAGCACAGAAGTGATGAAGGCCATGCAGAGTCTTGTGAAGATCCCAGAAATCCAGGCTACCATGCGGGAACTGTCCAAAGAAATGATGAAGGTAGTCAGAAGGTAGCCTGTGAGAGGCAGGGCCTGGCTCGGACTTGGGGTTGGCGGGAAGGGACAGAGCATTCTTGGCCGGTGGATGATTTTAAGAACAGAGCACTAGTTTTACGTTAAAACCAGACCTGAGCATGGCAGAGGCTGACTGCAGTTTCCAGTATGTTCCTTAGAAGTTCAAGTGTACTCAGAGCAATAGGGGCTCAGTGGGGATCCAGTGGGGAACAACTGGTTAGGGGTGAGAGAGCTAAGGTTGATGAGTCCTAACACAAAAAAATAGCCTAGTTTCTTTCTCTGTTCTGGAGGCATCATGAAGCTGGTAAGGAAGGCCTTTGACTGGCAAACCTTTTTTGTGTAAAAAGTTAGAAAATATGTTTTATGCTTGTAGCTCATGATTCTTGTAACTAATCTGCTTTGTAGTGTAAAGCAACAATAGGTCATATGTAAACATATGAGCTTGACTGTTGCTTATAGGATTGGGGAGGTGGCTTGAAGGACTTGAACACATGTCTTGCATACTTAAGGCACAAAGTTCAGTCACCCAAATCATGTTGCTGCTCCCTGCCCCAGGGAGGGCCTCCAGATATGGCCTTGTTTGGTGCCTGAGTACTGATGGGTCAGGACTCTGCAGTGCCAAGTCTAGTATCACCAGGGTCTTTTTGTGTGGCACAGAGGTGTCACTATCATGGGGAATCACCATCCTGCAGTGACCTGAACATTTGCTTGGTGCATTCAAGGCCAAATCTCTGTCCTCCCAGCCAGCTGGTGGTGATGGATGAAGGAATGGGCGTCACCAGGGTGATTGATAATCAGTGGCTGTTTCTTAACAGCATTAGTAACCTAGAAATTGTTAGTTGTATAGAAATTGTGAAGGATTGGAGGTAGCAGTTACACATAAGTGTGGTTGAGCATTATCATAACAATGAACTTCCTGTAGGGGAAGTGCTTCTAGGGGATTTACTCAAGGAAAAAAATCTCATTTTAGGACTCAGCACTCTAGATTACTAGGAGATCTGCCCAAGGGCGGGATTCTACCTAAGGGCATATTGCTTTTTCCTTTCCTTAACTAGTAATCCATTTAAACAATCATATTAAATTTGCTTTTTATAGTATTTCTAGTCATTTTGTATGAACACAGAGATATATTAAACTTAAAGGGTGGTTCTTCCTGGAGAAATCTTGCTATGTATCCCACACTACAGTCTTCAGGCCAGGTTAGTCATTCAGTTACTTCTTTTTGGGTCGTCACAGAGTTTGTTCCATGACCGTGCTCTTATTATACTTCTTAATTCGCACCAAGGTAGCTTATGGCTTGCTCTGTCCATCCAGGTCCCTCAATGAGACCTTTCTTTTGGACAGTTAGGAACTAAGGGCAACTGAGGCTTAAGTCAGGTAAATATGACTGATGCCCAGTAGTAAATATTATTTGGAGTCAGTTAACTCCCATGTTACAAAAGCATTAACAGTCTTACAGTGTCTTAATGTACAAAAAGGACATTGCTGGGGCTGGAGCAATAGCACAGCTGGTAGGGCGTTTGCCTTGCACGTGGCCGACCCGGGTTCGATTCCCAGCATCCCATATGGTCCCCTGAGCACTGCCATGAGTAATTCCTGAGTGCAGAGCCAGGAGTAACCCCTGAGCATCGCCAGGTGTGACCCAAAAAGCAAAAAAAAAAAAAAAAAAAAGACATTGCTCTAGAGTAAGCTATGAAAAGGACATAAAAGAAAGAGTAGGGGGCTGGAGCGATAGCACAGCGGGTAGGGCGTTTGCCTTGCACGCGGCCGACCCGGGTTCTAATCCCAGCATCCCATATGGTCCCCTGAGCAACGCCAGGGGTAATTCCTGAGTGAAGAGCCAGGAGTAACCCCTGTGCATCGCCGGGTGTGACCCAAAAACCAAAAAAAAAAAAAAAAAAAGAGTAAAGTATTATTTCACTTACAATTACAAAATCCTGAGTCCTCAGAAGATTTCACCTATAGGTTACAGGGTCTGATTTGGGGATATTTGTGATTAACGGGAAGAAGAGCAACAAAAGAGGTTCATGATAAACACAGAGGATTAGGAATGCCTGATGGAATTGGGTGTGCCTCAGGAGCACTGTGATGGGTGTAACTCAATAAATCTATGCTCCCTGGAGGGGGAGGGGGGCGGGGGAAGAAAGGACAAACCATTGTAATCCAACACAGAGGGGGGCATTTAAACTGTGAATGAAGAATGACTTAATTCGGTTTGTGAAGGGCTGTTACAGTAAAGACTTGACTGAACTCCTAAATAGTGAGTATCCACTGAATGTTTTTCACACATGTAAGTAGCACATCCATTCACCCAGGCCAGAGTTCCACCCTATGACCTTGGATGGAATTTGTTCATTTTGGTTGGGGAAAGGGCCTGATAATGGGCAGAATATGGTGCAAGTTAGAGTCCTGTTACATGCTTGGACTGTTACATGCTTGGTTTGGGAGTAGAGCAGAAGGCAGGAGAAGGTTTGCTTTAGGTCCAGTTCCACTGGCATGGTCAGAGACACGTGTCCTTACTAAGTGCAGGGGAGTCAGAGCGGAGCTGGGTCACCTATTGACTCTTTGAGTTACTGGTACATTATGGTACAAAGCAAGGGACACAGTGGCAGGTTGCAGAGCGGTCAGGATATTCCTGGCAACTTTACCCCATCCTATAGCCACTCATTTCCTACTTGTTCTGCTCAGGGATGTCTGCACCTCCCCCTGCCTCCCCCCCTTCCCTTCCAATACTTGAAGGATGGAAAACAAAGAACTATCAGTGAGACCCCATCTGGAAGCTGCTTTCTGCTCAGTGAGGACAACTGTTGGGCCAGCTTACTGGGCCAGCATTCAGCAGCTCAGGACTTGTAGCAGCATCTGGGAATTACTTTGTTGAGTTCAGAAACATTGTATCAATTCTCTGGGAAATAAATGATCAGGCTATGGTGAATTAACTGATCCTTGTCAGATCCACTGGGTTGATGACACAAGCCACAACTCAGACATGCGAAGTACTTTTCAGTCTTGTCGGGCTTCCAACATGGAAGGAAGGGTGGATTCCACCCTGCTCTTGATCATAGTGTCAGTTTTGACTTCGGTGTTGATGTTTCAGCTCTCGTATTCAGATTCTGCTTTGCAGTGATAGAGCAGATACTTTCCAGGACAATTCAGGACACACATGCTCATCTATCAACAAATTATTCCCCAAGTCCAGCCATTCTGGTTTGTTTTACTTTGTGAAGCTCCGCCCTTAATGTGTAGAGGCCCCTGTCTTCAGTCTTGGTACTAACGTAGAGAGCAGTTTCCCTTTGACCTTTTGCCTTTCTGCTCAGAAGGCAACATTCAGTGTGTTCCTGTGACCTGCAGTCTTGTTGGTCAGCCTTGCTAATGGCTGGGCTGTACTTGGCTCATTGGTGCTCAGTTGGTACTGGACCTATAGAAAAGTGTCTGTTGGGCACAATAGTGACATGATTTATTCTGTATTTAGGCTGGGATCATAGAAGAGATGTTAGAGGACACTTTTGAAAGCATGGATGATCAGGAAGAAATGGAAGAAGCAGCAGAAATGGAAATCGACAAAATTCTGTTTGAAATTACAGCAGGTATGACCTAGAGACTCATCCTCTCTGTTTCTGTTTTTGTGATATTTTTCCTGTACTCAGCTAAATTATCTAGCTTTTTTGGGGGGGGCTTTAACTTCCTTATCATTTTAGACGTATCCAAGTTATCTCTTAAATAGTATGGACACCAGAGATAGCTCAACAGACTGAGCACATGCAAAACATCTTTACACTTGGGACCCATGCAGTTCTGTCCCCAGTACTGCATGGGTCCCCAGGCACCACCAGGACTGATCCCAAGCACTAAAAAGTGCTGTGTGTGACCCCCGCCCCGCACCCACCACAGAAAAAGTGTGGGCCAGGGATATGGCTCATTGGTAGGGCACATGCTTTGCATGTGCAAGGCCCTGGGTTTACTTACCAGTACTACATACAACACTCCAGCACCTTAGGGAGTAGCCCCTATAATTTGTAAGTGAGTAAATCCATTACCATCTTGATTAAAACCCAAAGATAAAAGGTGTTTTTAAATTCCAAGAAAATGGGAAATGGAAGTATGCTTCTCACACTGCTATTGGGAGCTCGCACTGTCATAGAATTTCTTGAAACAGTTTGATAAGAGCCATCAAAGTCCTTCAGGGGTGTGGCTTAGAAGTGGGGTACCTGCTTGCATGGTACCTGTAGTAGCAAAGGCCTATAGTTCAGTTCCCATGTACCCTGTGTTGTGGTGTGTGATAATCTCTGGAACCACAACTATGTCTGCAACCTCCAGTAAAAGACTAGGGTGTTCAGAGTCTCCCAATATTAATATGCTGCCATTGCTCTATTAGACCGTAATCCATTGGGAAGAGCATAGGCCAGACGCTCCAGGAAGAGGACCTCAGAGTGTTTATGATTTGGTTCTATTGTCAAAGAAAACAAATGGGACTATGTCAAAGTTAAAGTTTTGCATAGCAAAAGAAAGATGGGCTAAAATTAAGATATCCTATAAATGGGAGAAAATACTTGCACACGATTCATCAGATAAAGGGCATATATTTAAGATATGTAGTATGCTTGAAAAATTCAGCCACAAATAGTAACCCTGTCCAAAAATGGGGAAAGAAAATGAACAGGTATTTTCCCCAAAAGGACATATTAAGAGCCAGTAGGCATATGAAATAATATTATCCTTTATCAGGGAAATGCAAATTAAAATGACAGCGACATACCATTATATCAGAAAGACTAGAAACACTGTTGGATATTTGAGGGAAAGGATCCCTTTTCACTTTGGTGAGAATGTTATTTGGTTCAGCCTTTATGGAAAATAGTGTGGAGATTTCTGGAAAAATAAATGGGGTCACTTATTCACTTCCATAAGACCCAGTGATTCCACTTCTTGTATCCCTAAGAACACAAAAACATTAATTCAAAAAGATACATACTTAGGTTCATTGTAGCACTTGGTATATAAGAACTGGGATGTGAAAATAAGTGAAATACCCAACAACAAATGAAGAGTTTGTGGGTATGTACACTAATGAAATATGATGTAGCTTTATGATGATGTAGCTTTATGATGAAACTTATCACTGCAACTTGGCTAGAACTAGAGTACACCAGGTACAACAGAGTGAGCCAGAGGGAGACAAGTAACAAATCACCTCACTCTTCTCTGGTCTATAGAGAAACAAAACAAAACAAAAGACAGTACTGAATGATGACAAATCCTTGGCCTTTGATTACAAAATAGATTTCCAGGCAGTGGAGGGAGGAAGGAAGAGTCAGATCAGACGTGACATAGAGCAGTGGTGCAGGATCTTGGGTTCTTTGGGAGTGGTGAAGATGCAATAATTTTCTATATAAAAACCATAAATGTTAACACTCTTGTAACTATGTGATTTAAACTACAATGAAAATTTAAAAATAAGGGCTGGAAAGACAGTTCAGGAATTACGTATTTGCTTTACACTTGGTTTGACTCCCAGTACTTTGTGGTCCCCCAAGCACTGCCAGGATTCTGAGCACTGCTGGGTATAATCTAAAATATCCCTCACTGGCACTTTAAAAATAACCAAAAATAAACATACCAAAAAAATTTTTGTAAAGATTAAGAATGAATTTATTTCTACTTAGAAGATTAGCTTCATGAATCTTGAAAATTAAGTATTAATACTTAGGAATTTACAATAACAGGTCTCATTCCCCTGACCCTGAAAGAGCCTCCAATTGTTGGGAAAGACAAGTAAGGCGAGGCTGCTAAAATCTCAGGGCTGGGATGAATGGAGACGTTACAGGCACCTGCTTGAGTAAATCGATGAACAATGGGATGACAGTTATACAGTGATATTTAGGAATTTAAGTAGAGATTTAAAATCCGGTGGTGCCCAGGGCTTACTCCTGGATCAGTGCCCTAGGATCACTCCTGGCAGTGCTTGGGGGACCATATACGGTACTGGGGGTTGAACCTGGGTCAGCGCATGAAAGGTGGTAAGGGTACACCCATTCTGTGTGTCTGGCCCCTTCCGTCTAAAGCTCTGACTCAAAATTCTTAGTCTTGAAAAGGGCCAGGGACGACTCAAGTGGCAGAGCTGTGTGGGAGGTCTGGCATGCATAGCAGGGCTCAGCACCTCTGGGCTCCCTTAGCACCAGCAAATGTGACCCCTATTGTAAAAGACAATGAAATCTTAGTTATGTCACACCTTTTTTTTTGGGGGGGATCATTACAAGGTGGTATATTTGTCACAGTGAAAATGCATCAAAACAATTTGTGTGGGGGCTGGAGCAATAGTACAGCAGGTAGGGCGTTTGCCTTGCACGCGGCCGACCCGGGTTCGATTACCAGCATCCCATATGGTCCTCTGAGCACTGTCAGGGGTGATTCCTGAGTGCAGAGCCAGGAGTACCCCTGTGCATTGCCAGGTGTGACCCAAAAAGAAAAAAAAAAAACCAGCTTGTGTATATTGCCACATTTCTGTTTCTTGAAGACTAAACCAGGACCAAAGACAGAAGACCATGAGGGAACACTTTCTTAAGATCAATTTGTGAATCTGTGATTTCTTCTCAGGGGCCTTGGGGAAAGCACCTAGCAAAGTCACCGACGCCCTTCCAGACCCTGAACCTCCAGGAGCTATGGCTGCCTCAGAAGATGAGGAGGAGGAAGAGGCCCTGGAAGCCATGCAGTCCCGGCTGGCCACACTCCGCAGCTAGGGCTGAGGTGGGTCCCAGGCTCATCTCCTGACCCTCCCCAGCCTGTGCCCTCCTGCAAGCTGCGCTCTTCTCTGTCTCTTGACTAGACCTGATTGAAGCAGTGCCTTCTGGAGAAGGTTCTCTGCTCATGTGTCTTCACTCTCTGGAGAGCTTTTGAGATGTGGAGTAATAAATAAATGCAGCATTTTTAAGAGTTGAAACATCTCTTGGGGGCAAGTGGGAGATGGTGGCAAAGGCATCTGTCTTCTTACACTTCTGCACGTAAGAGTTGGTTGCTTGAATGTTGAGGACAGTACATTTTTTTCTGTCTGTAAAACACTACATAAAGGATTTTAATAAATTTCTGCTTTAACACTTGGTTTCATTGTAGATTGTCATGTGCAGTGAACATTCAAGGTGTAGCTGAATACTTCCTAAATACTTCATATTTGGGCTTTGAAAAAGAAGAGGTGCTTATAGCCAGGCATATGGGACATGGATAAATATTAAGATGTATAATTACCAAATCCTTTGGTAAGAGTATGCTTAATAAGAGGCTGTCACACTGCTTCCAAATAGCACTGTACTTTTTTGCATTTTCACCAGCAGTGCATGAGAGTTCTTATTCGCATCCTCACCAGCGCTGGTCTTATCAGTATTCAGGTTTTTGACTATTCTAATAGGTACATAGTGACCATTTCAATTTTTTTTGGGGGGGTGGGGGTGGGTAGGGAAGAGTCTCCCTAGCAGTGTTGGGTGCCAAGAGCAATTTCCTTTGAGGTAGGCCTAGCTGTGTTGGGGCCACCTTGGCTTTACCCAGTGGCGCTTGTATGTGCCTTGTGGTTTCAGGGATTCAATTTGAGGTCTCATGCATGCTGGCATGTGCTTCAGCTATCTCCCCAGCCCCTCAGTTGTTTTGAATCTGTAATGTTCTACTATGCATAGGATATCTTTTTGTATGTTTTGGCCATTTAATTTCTTTCCTTGATCAGTCTGTCAGTCTTTGGTTCAGTTTTTATATAGCTTTTGGCTCATACCCGGCAGTGCTCAGGGGTTACTCCGTGGCTCTGCACATAAGAATTACTCCTGGTGGTGCTTGGGAGATTGAACCTAGATCGGCCACATGCAAGGCAAGCAAGCACCCTACCCACTGAACTTCTCTCCAGCCCCAAGTTACTTATTCTAAAGGGTTAGGTGTGTTTGTTGCCTTAAGTCCTATATCAGATGTCTTTTGCAAATATTTCTCCCAGTCTGTGGCTTGCCTTTTTTTTTTTTTTTTTGCAGAGTAGTAGTTTTCAATTTGAATGATGTTTATGCTTGCCAGTAATTTCTTCCATGACCATGCTTTTGGTGTTGACTCTAAAAAATGTTATCACCATAACCCTAGGTCACCTACATTTTCCTATATTCTCTTTTGGGAGTTTTATGTTTTATGCATTTTCCAGTTAATTCCTGTTAAAAAGGGAAAGGTCTGCATCTGGAATTTTTTTTAAAAATATGAATGTCCAGTCACTCGAGCACCATTTGCTATAAGTAAACTTTGTTCAATTGTACTGTCCTGCTTTCCTGTCAAGGATCAGTTGATTGTACTGGTTTGTTTTGGGGCTCTATTCTGTTCCATTAATACAGAGTTTATTCTTTCACCATTTCCAGTCTTGAATTACTGTAGCTTTATAGTAAATCTGGAAATTGTTGCTGTGGGTCCTGTAACTTTGTTGTCCTTTTTTTTATGTTTTGGGGCCACACCTGGTGATGCTCAGGGGTTACTCCTCACTGTGCTCTCAGGAATCACTCCTGGCAATCAATGCTTGTGGGGTTATATAGGATGCTGGGGATTGAACCCAGTGTGGCCGCCTACAAGGCAAGCACCTTACCTGCTGTAATACAACTTTATTGTTCTTAAATATTGTGTTGGCTATTGTTTTGAGTCTGTTGACTCTCCATATTATCTTTTTAATTCATTTGCTTGTTTACATTTTTTACTGTGGTTGCTTTCTAGTTCTGAACCAAGTTGGGAAGAACAAAATAGTTTTATATTGCCTTTATCTAGCAAGCTTATTGTGAAATGACAATGAATTTAAGGGTTTCTTATAATCCCATGCATTTTGTTATGTAGGTAATCAAACTTTAATCAGGAAGATGGACAGTAATTTTTGCTTAAAATAAAGGAAAACAGCTTTCAAAGTCTTTCATGTCCCAGGTTTGTTTATCAAGGCAGATTTCTTCAATAATGTCAAAAATAATATTGATTCTGTGAGCAGTTTCTGAAATCCTTGTCTGAGCCACAGGAGAAAATATTAAAACAAAAACATTGATTTATCCAGAATCTGTAAACTTTTAACACATTGATGCTGTGTTTAAATTTGTATTAAACCACATTCAAGTATGAGCCACTGGTGATATGCACTGTGTTAACATGTTATGGCAGCTGAAGGTTTGTGCTGACTCTCACTGGTGGTGGCTTTTGTTTTTAGTGTTGAAATGGTTTGATTGTTAGTAGCCCTTGGAACTACTGCCATCCAAGAGAATTCAAGTATTCCTATTCTTTCGGCTTAGGGAGATTTGTTTCGGTGGTGCTGGGAAGTGAACCCAGGATCTCACATACGAAGGTAGTGCACAACTGCTGAGTCACAGAGTATCCCCTAGCTTAGGGAGACTTCTAAGCAACACTGCTGATTCTCCTTGCAAATCTGCCAAAAGGAGTATAGCATCTCTGGTAGACTTAGGGGTAGGAAGACACTTTCCCACTGACATAGGCAGATATTTCTATTTTCAGAAATTTTATTTTTAAAAATTCATCTGTTAATGGTATTAGTTTGAAGGAGACTAACATTAAGCACAATTTTAAGAGCGCATTAGGGGCCAGAGTGATAGTATGTATAGTGGGTAGGGCGTTTGCCTTGCATGTGGCCAATGTGGGTTCAATCCTTGGCATCCCATCCTTGGTTCCTCGAGCACCACCAGGAGTAAGTCCTGAGTGCAGAGCCCAAAGTAAGCCCTGAGCACTGCTGGATGTGACCGCCTCAAAAAAAATCAAAAAAGCCTATTAGCAAAAACTTATGCTCTATACTCTGTACTGCTTGATTTCAATAGAGCCATAGAAATCAGTTGTTAAAAAGTGGTTTCTCTAAAATGTTTATTTCATGAAGTTGTTTTAGATACGTTTCTAAAATTTTTATTAGTTTCCTTTTTGGGGGTGGGTTTGAGCTGTACCCAAAGTGCTCAGGGATCACTCCTGGTGGGACTCCAGGGGACCTTATAGAAACCCAAGTTGACTGTGCGAGGCAAATGCCTTACCTACTGTACTATCCTTCAGCCCTCTTACTATTTTTAGAATAATTTAATATTCTCTAATTTTGTTGTTGTTGTTAATTCCTACTTTGAAATTTATGGTGTAATGTGACAAGTTCCACATGGATGGTGAAAAACATTTCCAGATTGACTTTGTAATAATCATTCATAAATTGCTATGCCCTTTTAAAGTTTTTTTTGGGGGGGAGGTAGAGGTAACACCCAGTCGTGATCTACGAATCCAAGTATGAACCTGGGACTCATGCATACAAAGTATGCACTCTTTTATCCCTTTCAGCTCTCTCTCCAGTCCGAGAGTTGTTTCTGAAGTCATTATAGCTGCAACATTTATAACATTTAATAAAGGATGTGCTGAAAATCCTTTGGGAAAATGCCAATAAACTGAGTCCAAATAGTATATGAATACTTTAATGCAAAATGCGTAACACTTAAAATTAGCAAAGCTTCATTTAAATTAAAATTCCACTTAACTAAAAAAGATGGTTAACCCCAAGAATTGTACAGTAGTTGATTTCTGCTATTATAATGCCAGCCCTAATGCAGTCTCTATTAAGAACTGCATCATTAGCTGTCATTTCTTCCACTGCTCTTCTGAAACCTAAGGAACTGGGGAGAGAATACTCAGACAGACATAAAACAAAATACAACCAAACAAAACTGCGCAGTAATTCCTAATAGTCATAAACCATTTTGACTAAGCTGTTCAGTGAAACAGCTGGGGAATAACCACAGGCATTGTTCCAGAGCTGATAAGAGAATTTTTTGTTTTTTACAGCTTGGGAGAAGTTCTGCACTAGGTGAGAAGTCACAGTTTAAGGATGCATATTCCGTAAATAGTTACTACATATACACATTAGTGTCTGTAAACACTAGAAATATACATTAGACAAGTACCCTCACCAGCTGGGTACAGTTTAAAAAAGAAGATGAGGTAACATGAATCTCAAAGTCCACAGGAATCCTGCCTGAAGAATTTGAACAGCTGCCAGTAATTCACTTCCAATGTGCAGGGGTGTTAAGGCGTCACTTGGACCTTTAGGGCCGGCCAAAACTAGATTCACTGGCTTTCAGCATAGCAACAGCATCTTTCACTGCATGGTAGATAACATTCTTTACCTAAAATGTGGATGAAAACATAGTTTACTGTTAAGCCTAAAATCTGTCACTAAGAATAAACTGAAATTTCTCCTATAATTAAGAAGTGTTCAGTATGGGCTGGAGCAATAGTGTAACAGGTAAGGCACTTGCTTTGCATGCAGCTGATCCGGGTTTGAGCCCCAGTACCCCATATTCCCTGCCAGGAGTAACTTCTGAGCTGAGAGTCAGAAATTAGCCCTGAGAATCTCCAGGTTTCGCCCAAAAACACAAAACCAAAAACTGGTACACCTTAGAAAGAACTACAGGTTTGCTTCCCACTATAGTAAACTGACTATGTACAATAAAATGAATCACAAAATTTTTGGTTTCTCAGTACAATATAAAATTTGTTTAAAATATAAATAGTGCGTGACGGCACTATCTGTACTTACTTTAAAAATACTTTACTGCTGGAAAAAAAAAAAAACCATTATCTGAGCCTTCAATGAACTGTAATCTTTCTGCCGGTGTTAAGAAGCAAGAAGCATAACGAAGGAGGCTTATGACTACAGTGGAGAGTCCACTGAGCTCTTTTGGGCCAGTGTTTCAAAGGTATTTTATTAAAAAAAAAATTTTTTTAAAGCAAAAATTTAATGTACAAAAAAGCCACAGAGTTAAAATTGGTTAGAGCTTTCTTAAACTCCAATATTAAAGTAAGTATAAAAATATCAATTTATGTGAAAATTGTTATGTCTGATTGTGGGGTTCTTAAGTCCTTGTCTAAGAATTTATCAAGCTGTTTCTTGCTAGTATAGTCATCTGTATTACTGTTTTTGTTTGTTGAATTTAGCCAGCTTCAAGGTTACTCCATTACTTTCCCATCTAATTTGGTGTGCTCCTATTGGAAATTCAGTATCGAAGAATTAGGAGTTAGCCGCAGCCACACAGTCCAGAATCCAGGATCTGTGGTCAAGATCACTGAGTCAACATGGCAGTGGCTCTGGGAGGTAGGCATGGCTGCCAGGACTGCCTTCAGTTCCAAGGCATTTTTAAAACCTATGCCTCAGATGAACTTAAAATTCATTCTCCTCCCAGGCCCTCTATGAAGCCCAAAGATTCTGATATGCCCTCCTCAAGGTTTCTAAGAACACTGCAGCTCCAAAGGTCTTTGTTTAAACAAAAATCCTGTTATGGAGGCTGGAATGATAGCATAGCCTTGCACGCATCCAACCTGGGTTCGATTCCCAGCACCCCATATGGTCCCCTGAGCACGACTAGGAGTAATTCCTGAGTGCATGGAACCAGGAGTAACCCCTAGGCATCGCCAGGTGTGAACCAAAAACCAAAACCAAAAAAAAAACCTTGTTACAGCAGCTGAGCTGGGATCAGAAATCAGATTTATTAATTTCCCCATCTAAAGCCTTTCTCTTCAGGGACAGTTCTTAGAGCTCCAACAGTATCAAACAGCACCAAACCAGGTTGAGTTCCTTTAGTCTACTCCTCTTCTGCCTAGTAGACAGTGGTACTAGAGATGTTTGGTCAAGCAAGCAAATTTATCAATTCACTGTGATATGTGGTATGGCCAACTTCACTGAATCTTTATGACGTCAATGATATACTGTGAAACTAGAGTTAGAAAGTGCAACTTTTACCTGCAATTTATCTTCATGATTGGTGTGAGTCTGTGACAGATAACGGAATTCCTGAGTAAGCCAAAAGCAATGTTTAACATGCTCTGGAGAAACAAAATCTTCAGCCACTTTAATACAGCTATATAAGTTATGAACCTGGAAAACACCAAGCCACGTTAATAAAACATGTACAGAAATTCATAACTTAAGGAATAGAGAATAACGGTGCTTGCCTGGTGTGGAGCTCCTGCTGGGATAAATACCACATCCCCAAGAAACTGTACAATAGCCCAGCCTTGAACTCCATATTCTTGATGAAGACGCTTTCTTAGCGATCGGTCTAAATACCAACTCTGATCATGAATAGGATCATGGTCTGCTGGGTTTTCTTGGCCTTGTTCTTCTGATACCTAGAATACATAAAAATATTATGATGCTGCGACCTAATGAGGGCACCAACACTCACTGAACAGCAGTCAGCTTTCTTCAAAGTAAGTGCCCCTGTTGATAGAAATATAGTATAGAAAGACTTAAATGAGTGAAACAAAAAAAGGCTCAAAAAAAGGGAAGTTAAAAAATAGATTTTAAAAAGAGAAGGTCATTTCCTATAAAACCACGCTGGGCATATTTTTGCAAATACTGTATTTGGTCAGTATTTGGGTCTGGACTTTTTACTGTAAGTAGACTCAAATTCTTAGAATTAGGTGCATATGCTGCCAGAGCCCATGTGGCCAAGCACCTGTGGCAGCCTGAGCACACGTGTCACTCTTCTCGAGAGGTGTACTTTCATGCTTTCCTGTCTACTGCTGGGATGTGTAGGGCTCTCTCCGCCCCTGGGGAAGCCCATGTTCTCTCTTGAGTGCATTACTCTCTGCCCTCCCAACACCTTAAAAATCCTCCAAATAAAATCTATTTGTTCACTTTCAAAAAAAAAATTCTTAGAATTAGTTGTGAGGGGATAGTGAGACAGCAAAGTGAGTAAGCTGCTTGCCATGCGTGTGGCCCAACCTCAGTTCCACCCCCAGCATCTCATGTGATCCCTGAGCCCTGCCAGGAGTGAGACCTGCACACGGAGCAGGAATACGCCCCAAACACTGCTGGTGTGGCCCAAAAGACACTCGAGGGTCCACCTCCCCACCTCCCACCAAACAGTCCCAAGTAGTTGTAGCTGAAGCTTGTTTATTAGATGTCGTATCTGGCAGCACACATTGAAAACAATATGGTAATCAGCAAGCTTTCTGTAAGCATCAGTCCTTAACCAGAAACATTTCTATTCAAACAAATGCTGGATAAGGCATACTCTGTATTATAGGAGTGTTCATTACTACTTCTCATGAAAAAATGGAATATTTGCCATAGATACCAGAAATGAAAACTGCACTCTCAGTGGACAACAGTCAAAACAAGTACTCTCATCTTTATGGTTTCCTAGATCTTCCACATAGAGTACTGAAAACAATCTGTAAATTTGGAATCTAGAAAACTGCATTCCTCACCAATGACCCTTTACAATCTAATAGCCACAAGTTGGGCCTCAGGCCCTCCTGACCTAAGTGAAGTAGAAGGTTGGATAAAACCAACAGGACCATAGTAATTCATTAAGAGCACAGTCATCAAGGATTAGGGGATGGTATATCATAAAGCTCTGCAGTACTAAGATTTTCAAGGCAATAAAAGCAAACATGCTTTTCTGAAATGATCAGAACTAAAGTGAAAGTTGAGCATAAAAATTACCAAATACATTATGATACAAAACACAAAAAAAGAAAAATGATTCTCCTTAGAGGTGTAAACCTAATTTAGAAATCCTGTTCCTTAGCTGCCAGTGTCAACAGCCCACCCAATCCAACATGCACAGATTTAATTCCTGAGGTTATAATAATTCACCCAATACCCAGTCAGTTCTTTGACATGTACTAACTTATGACATTGCTATTCTCCAAATCTCTCTCCACATATCATGGGATAAGCAGCATACCTTTTTAAGGAATTCTCGAATTTTTTCTGTGTCTTTAGCAGCATATATGTGCCAGAGAGCTCCTGGTTTCTCTTTTCCATCAATAAATCGTTTTATTGTGAGTTCATCTGAATCACCATCTTGGATGGTTTTAAGGACTTCTAGAGCAAGAGAAAGTAGACATTAGACCAAAGTGCTTGTTCAGGGAGGAAGCGCCACTTATTATACTCAGCACCTACCCTCTTCTTGGTCACACTGTCCTTTGGGGATTCCCACGTAGACCATGACATTAGCTGCATCAGACACATCTAAGTGAAGATTTGTTGTTCCATATTTCCGATCTTCTGGGGTAATTAATCCTGAAATAGAATTATGTTTACTGAGGTGGACTAAGGCTGCCATACTCTTTCTTGCTCCTTGGGAGATACTAGTCAAAATTTTAAAGCTGCTCTCCACTCATATAAATGAGGATAACAGTAAATATTTTATCCTTTTAATTTTGGAGAAAATCTATTATTAAATATTTCACTTTTTAAGGAAACAACTCAAGTATTAGGACTTGTGTTTCTAATGACATGCACAGCAGCTCTGTGACAGACTCACCTGTTGGAAACCTCTAAACTTCCTGGATGAACTGTTGAGAAAAACTCTTGTTAACAACCAAAGCTCTGACAAGATGATCCAGAGATCTGTACTGGCAAGATAATCTAGAGACCTAGAAAATCTAGAAGCAATACTTGAGTACTGCCAAAAGGATGCTCAACTAAAGCAGTAATGCCAGCTTTGATTGTCTAGGGGCAAGATATGAAGCTCAGGATCCACTCACGATGGGGAGTGTACGGGACCACAGCAACAGTACTGTAGGAAAGGTGCCTGCCTTGCATATAGCTGACCCTGACACCATATATGGTCCCCTGGGCCCCTCCAGAGGAGTGATGCTTAAGCAAAGAGGAGTAAGGCCTGAGCACTGCCTTATTCCTTTTTTGTTTAAGAACAAAAAGATGGGGAGTATACCCAGTCTCTCTCACTTAGGAATAAAGATGGGACTTCAAATGCATCAGTCAGCACCCTTCTCGGTTGCTGAACCAAGCTGTGAGATGCCCGCTATTGCTGACAGGTAACACTTGAGACAATCTCTTACCCCATTTCTTCTAAGTTCATGGTTCTGGCCCCTGCCGAGCTATTTAAACCAAACATTTTGAAAACTTCTCAGATAACCACTTCTATGCCCAATAGGGGCTGGGATACAGTACATGTTAGGACACATGTTAGATCTGTGCCCAACCCAGGCGTGATGCCCAGCACCACATCCTAAGCATCCCAAGATGCAGCGATGCAGACACCCAAACATTACCAGGTGTGCCCCATGCACCTCCAGGGTGATGCTGGCTACCCGGCATTCTCTTGCACAGGGCACAAGCAGCACTGCATCCTCAGGTCCTGTTAATCAAGTATCACAGGGTCCCCTGCGCTCCACTTGGGAGAACCCCTCATTCCTCTCCACCCAAAAAAGACAAACAAGATTTCGTTAAAGCACAGATAATTGCATAGTATTTTATTATCCTGTTTAGTGGAAAATGCCTGGTGTTTTTTTTTGGTTTGTTTATTGGGTCACACCCGGTGATGCACAGGGGTTACTCCTGGCTCTGTACTCAGGAATTACTTCTGGTAGTGCTCGGGGGACCATATGGGATGCTGGGAATCGAACCCGGGTTGGCTGCGTGTAAGGCAAATACCCTACCCACTGTACTGTATCTCCAGTCTCCAAATGCCTAAGTTTTATTGTAAACAAAAGTATAACCTTAGGTCTTGTCTACACACAGCTACTTTGAAAGGCTCCTCTGAAGGGTCTCCAATTACAGAATATTTGGCAGACCTACAACAAATTTCTCTAAATCGAGTCCTGAGAGGTAAAGAGAATGGGCAAGGGGAAATCTGCCTGCCCATGCTTCACAGGTCAGTGTTCACCCTGCCTTGAGATAACTATCTTGGCATCTATTGTGTGACCTTTTCAATTGAAACTTCCCTCACACTCTTCCCCAACACCACTTCTGGAAATTCTCTGGGCGCATTTTACCCTAAGAACTGTGTCTGAGACCCAAGCTCCTCCTTCCCCAGTTGTCTGCACAATAAGGAAAGATGCCAAATGATTCCTTTCTTTCTTCAGCGGGGCTACCACCCTCAAATCTATGAGACTGGCCAGAGTAAGAAGTAATTAAGAGAGCAAGGAATGTAATCAAAGAAATAATCTGAAAAACTGGGAAAGTGGGCATTAAAAATTATTTAAAAAACTAAAATCAAATTCACTGAACAAGTGAACAAGTGAAACCACTGAACACTAAATTTCAAAACATCCCATTTAAATTGAGGCTCTAATAAAGGCCCTACAAGACTCCTGATGTCCCATAATATTTTAAATAAAAAATTTTAAATGGGGGAAGCTGATCATAGGCATATGAAAACTGAAAATTACATAAGCCCTCTATTTGCATTATGAAAAAATCTATACCTGCACATGGCCATGGAAAGAAGAGAAAGAAACAGGAATGAAACTCGTTGCTGTTTAAGTATGAGGATGATGGATGTGTTCTATCATTCCCTCCCCCCAAACTATTTTTCTCATGTTTGACTTGTTCATTTCCATTACATTTTCCCCAATGTTAACCTTTCATCATTACCATAAGCATTGTACATCTTGGGACCAAGGTCTGGTCTAACAAAGTAGTTTGGCAGCCGAGAGGCCAAGTTCAGTTTACCATCTCTCCTTGTGTACTCAGGTAGCGGAATGTTGGCCATCAGGTCATCAAACCTAGAAGAGAAGCCAGAATTTATAAGAATAAGTCTGTCATCCTCATTTTTTTGGATTTGTTGTTTCTTCTACATCAGAAATACAAATATACCCGTGTTCATCAAGATAAACAGAATTTCCCAAAGTGGGCAATATTGCCTCTGGGGCAATGCTGGAATAACTGGGGTAAAGTGTAGCAGCTTCAGGTACAATTGGGAGGTACTGAGTAATTTTTCTTTTACAAAAGGGTAACAGGCCAAATAAATTTTGTAGTTTCTAAAGATGAAGATAGCGATCATTGCTATTCTTTTTATTTTTTTTTTTATTTTTATTTTTATTTTTTTGCTTTTTGGGTCACACCCGGCAATGCACAGGGGTCATTCCTGGCTCATGCACTCAGGAATTACCCCTGGCGGTGCTCAGGGGACCATATGGGATGCTGGGATTCGAACCCGGGTTGGCCGCGTGCAAGGCAAACGCCCTACCCGCTGTAATTGCTATTCTTTTTAATCAGCATTGTAGTACTGATGAATAAGAATTCTACACCACATACATGTTTTGAAATAATCTAGAACAATTCCAGTTATAAGATTTGAGCAATAAATTCCTCATGATAAGAAATAAACAAGAAACCAAAGAAAGAGAAAGTAAAGTGAAATTTATCAGTTACGGGGGGGAGGGGGAGAGGAGAGGGATGGGATGGGAGGTGTACTGGGTTTTTTTTTTTGGTGGTGGAATATGGGCACTGGTGAAGGGATGGTTGTTTCAGCATTGTATAACAGACTTAAACCTAAAAGCATTGTAATTTTCCACATGGTGATTCAATAAAATAAAATTTTTATTAAAAAAAAAAGAAATAACAAGAGCTTCTAGAGATTCAAACTAATTCACTGTGATGAAAACAATATAAACACCTAAGAAACTAGAGTACCTCTGATCCCTGGTATTCCATAAGGTCCCCCAAGCCTTGCCAGGAGAGCTGAGAAAAAAGCCAGGAGTAAGCACTGAGCACCTTCAGATGTGGCCCCCAAGTAAAAAAAAATAATACAGATTCCATAGCCACCACCATCTAAACAACCAGCATCATGAGTAATCTCAGAAGGGACGGCCAAGCTGATGCAATTCACGGGCACATCGGTCTTCAGGCTGAAAACTCTGAGGGCCCCTTTGGAGGGAGGTAGGCTGAGAGTCATCCCAGTTCTACAGATGCTGGAGCTCCTGGAGCATGTGGCTGCATACCTGGCCGCAGGATACCTCTCATTCCACAATGCTGACAGCCCCGTAGGAGGCACAGCAAATCAGAATCCACTAAGCTCAGAAAGCAAAAACAACACAAAAGGTTCACCTAGTAATAAATAGCTCAGTAAAGTCTCAGACAAGAGTTTTGATAACTCCGCTGTAGATAAAATTTTCACAAACTTCCTTTTACTAGACTGTTTTTAGATAATTTCATCTACTGTTTTGTTGTAAGAAGCAGTATAAAATAATAGTGTGCCTGCCAGAGTTCCCAGATGGGAACTGGAGGCAAGGTGGCGGGAAGGGCACACTAGTGGTGGGATCAGTGCTGGAAAAAAGAATGCCCAAAACGACTGTATTGTGAACAACTCTGTAACCCATGGTGTTTAAACAAATAAATCTGAAAGTTAAAAAATAGTAAAATAAAACTTGTCTCTGAAGAGTATAGACTAGAAATGAAATATCAGCACCAGTAAAACAAAGGTAATTTTTTGAAAGTAAAAACAGGTTTTATTTAGAAATTCTGAGAGTAAGGGGAGAGAGCACCTCAAACAAAGCTAATTTTTTTTTTTTGCTTTTTGGGTCACACTCAGCGATGCACAGGGGTTACTCCTGGCTCATGCACTCAGGAATTACTCCTGGCGGTGCTTGGGTGACCATATGGGATGCTGGGAATCGAACCCGGGTTGGCCGCGTGCAAGGCAAACGCCCTACCCGCTGTGCTATCTCTCCAGCCCCGAAACAAAGCTAATTTTAATAATTCCATGAAAACTCCAAGTAGAGTTTATCCTATATCAAGTTTAAGGCAGAATCATCTCTGCCATTTCATAATCATAATACCTGGAAGGCATCATATCTCTAAAATCTTCTCCTGGTGGCCAATCCTTAAGTTTCAACACCATTGGCTCTTTGTCATTTTTCAAGCGATCTAAAAGGTAATCAGAATGAATGAATTACCCACTACTCAGAAATAGATCAAAATGGTAAATTAGCCAATAAATTTATCTATATAAAATTTACATATCTAATCAAAGTTAAACTATTAAAGATATCAAAATCTTTGATAAGTATACATAAGCATACAAATATTTTTCTTTAATAGTTCCCTCTCACTGTTAACTTTTTATTTCTACAATACCAAAAATTCCATCTTTCCAGGAGGTGCCAAGTAACAAAATAATGATCATCAACTTATTTGTATGATGGTTCTGTTATTAAACTGCTCTTCATCCTTGAGGTATGAAGCACTCCCCGGAACAAAGATACAATCAGCTGCCCCCTTGACATCCAGTTCTGGAAGAAGTAACTCCCCAACTAATCAACAGAAAATTAGTTTAATAATGAAGTCACAGATGTCCCATAAACTCAGTATTCTGAGGCCAGAATGAAACAGAAATTACTTGTTTTGCTCAGACTTAAACTAACTGATATTCTTTCTCAAGGATAATTAGGGTCAGTATACCCTTATCCCTAATTTCTGAATGCCATATGAGATTTACTCAGGATTATTTTATTTTCTTGCTGTGTTTTAATTACTTAATACTTGTAACTAAGCCAAATATCCTAGTGAGATTATACACTATTCAATATTCCTCTTTCTTGATGAGTAAATTAATAGAAGCCCAAAGTTGTCCAGCTTTTCAGTGACAGATGTGAACTAGAGTCTAGGTTCAAAAAACCTATGATTTCAAGGCATATGCCCTTGAGAACATCTGTATATGCTCCTTACCATAACCTAGAGGCAACAAAGATGAGAGAATAAAAGACAGAACACCAACAGCACAGAAGTAAGTGACATGCTGGAGGTGTTTGCAGAACCATTAATATGAAAAAAGGTAAGCTATACTTGACTCTATGCTATCATAATCACCTCATAATCATCTATGGACATGAGAAGTTTGAACCCAAGAAAAGTTAAATTATGGAGCTCACACACACAGGAAGTACTAATCCAGAGTATTCTGGATTCCCAGGATCTGAGGGCTAGAAAGCTCAAATGGCTGAAGAAAGTGACTGGATGTGCAAAGTAGCCCTAGGTTTGATTTCCAGAACCACATAGCTGCCAAATTCCCCCGTATATTAATCTGGTAGTCACTTAAGAACCATAATGAGACCCAAGCACTGAACTGTAAAGCCAAATACCAGCAAGAGTGACTCCTGTGCCTGAGTACTGGTTGGGAGCACCCCCTATTCTTTAGGGGGCTGGGAAGGAGAGTCAGAATCTATACTCAGGTTAACTAGAAAGCACAGTGTGGTAACTGTACCACCAGACTGCCAAGATTAGCTTCCAAGACACAGCTTTAGAGTTTGCCTCCTCTGAAGAGAGCTGGCTTGCCAGATCATGCCTTTCTGTTGTCTTGCGACAGACATCCATAGGGGATTAAAGACCTGGACATTGTCCACATGACACAAGGTAGGACAATACTTGCTCTTGAGCTCCTTGGCCAGATTTATGGGAAACTTTGTCAAATCTGAACTACAGCTAGCTCCATTTCCTATCCAATCCTGCTTCCTCCCTCCCTCTTCATTCAGGATTTCATTTCACAGATGTTTATCCCTGGGTAGACATTTAATATCTGAAAGAGTCTGGAAACCTGTACCACACTATACAACAAAGGAGTTAACTGTAACTTTGCTAGCTTGTTCCAAGTACATACTATAGCCTGTAAATTTGGATAAAAGAATGTGGAAACATTAGAAAGTGAAAACAGGCTTTAAAATAGTGGTAAAACAAAAAGGCAAGCTACTGACAGAGATATTTGCACATCAGACACAGATAAAACTCATAAAGAACTCATATAAGTGAAAAAATATAAAAATCCAATCAAAATATGGGCAAGGAATAAGGGAGACAGCTCAAAGGGTAGAAGTACATGCCTGGCAGGTTCAAGCCTCAGCACCATACGGCCTCCTGACACCACTAGACATAGCCCCACTGGCCCCAGCACTGCTGGAAGAGGCTAAAAACAAAAATGGGCAGATTTGAACAGGTATTTCTTTGAGGAAGACATGACAGATAGCCAAAAAATTTAAGGTGGGGGGATGACTTAAATTTAGAGAAATTAATTCAAAACTGCAAGAAGATACATCACATCTATGAGAATGGCCAATACCAAAAAAGACTGAAAACAAGTGTTGGCGAGGGCACAGTAGCAAAAAAATCAAAATCTTATGCACTGTTAATGACAATGTAAATGAAGGCAGCTTCTATGGATAACAGTATGGAAATTCCTTAAACTAAAAATATTAATTTAGCACAGGTCATCTAGTACTGCTGCCTTACCTAGGTATTTCTCCTAAGGATCTGAAAACACTAATTTAAAAAGATTCATACATGTACCTCTGCTGTCTGTAAATTATTTACAATAGCCAAGACATAAAACCACCCTAGGTCTATACAGGGATAAGTGGATAAAGAAATTGTGGGTGAAAGAGGAAAGAGAGATATCAAATTGGAATGCCCCGCCACAGAGGTGGGGTTGGGTGGGTGGGATGGGACTTGGGGAGGTGGGAGGGATACTGGGTTCATTGGTGGAGAATGGACACTGGTGGAGAGATGGGCTCTTAAACATTGCATGAGGGAAAAACAAGAATAAAAAATGTGTGAATCTGTAAAAAAAAAAAAATTGTGGGTGATGTGCTAGTCAACTATTCAAAGCTGAACTCTTGCATGTCATAACACTGATGAAAATCAAGGTGATTATGATATACAACAAAATAAGTCAGAAAGTTAAAGATACCAAATTGGTTTTTTTTTTATGTGGACTATAAATAACCAAACCAAAAAACTTAACAAATCACAACAAAAACAACTCTTAGACCCTGAAAAATTGGAAGACTTCTAAAGAGAGGAAAGTAGGAGATGGGAAGAAAGGATCAAAGACGGGCACTCTGATAATGGAAATGAACTTTTGTGTTGAGGCTTATAAACATACACCAATACTGAAAAGACAAAGGGGGGAAAGGGGGGAAAAAGGGGAAAAGGGGAAAAGGGTAAGGGAGAGAGGGAGAGGGTGTGTTTAAGCAATAATTAAACAATTTTAAAAGGACATATGACAGTGAGGAACAAAGTATCCCCAGCATGGAGTCTTTACAAACCTGGTTTTGGACAACCCCTCCCCCCCACACACACACCTGCACATACCGGGCAGAGATGATAGAAGTACATCTCTACAACTCTTATTACAGGATGCACAAAGAATCAAATGAAGGACAGATGACTAAAACCTCTCTAAGGAATTACAATGTGAATTCACCTCCGTTCAAAAGCATAAACTTTATAAAAGAGAGAAGATAAGACATTAAACTCCCAAGCCTGTGAATGCCACTGATGCCACTAGAGGGTCTGGAATCCTGTTGCTACTATGGGGCCTTCCTTTTACATTCTCATACCCTTAAAAGACCTTGCATACATACTTGGAATATCTTCAAATCCATCCCAGAAGTCTCCTACAGTAGCTCCTGTGATGATTTCATTGGTTCGACAATTAACTAGGTCAACTTCCTGGCTTCCAAATTCTTTCCTGAAGGATTCAGGTTTCCAAAGCTCAGTGTTCAATTTATGATGCACTCCCGACACCATCACTGGCTAAAAGAAGAGAATGCCGTCTTTAGTTTGACTCTCGCAGCTCTGCCCCCTCTGCAGCAGTGCTTCTTCAAACAGTTGGTTTGTTCCTGTACAGCTGGCACTCAGTCTCAGATCTTGAAGTACTGCTTCATTCTCTTAATTACCACAGCATTTTTGTCTTCATTACTTATCATATATATGTATATATACATATCCTGCACTCAAACTACATTGTAAACTTTCAGGAGCAAGGATCACATCACCCACTGCACCTTCTGATTGAGATCCCTTTACTCATAAAATATCAAAGCAAAGTTGGGGCAAGGCAGGGGATGTGAAGAAGAGATAAAGTTGATAGCTATGTCCTTCCCAAAGAGGGCATAGCAACTGGTCTCCCATCTGTTTCCAGGATGGAATATGCCTGAGGTTATACAAAATAAGCCACAAATGTTGATTTAATGTGAGTCAAATGCTGGTAGAGTTCAGTTTAAAAAAAAATTAAAGAAAGCAAACTGGTGGGCTATTCAAGTCTGTAATTTTGTACCTAGTATTATTTGATGATAAATGAGCAAATGTTATCAGTATACAGGCTGGGATAGAGAGAGAAAAGAATTTTTTTTTTGATGGTTAAATACATTCTACTATTTGGTAATTTTCCCAGGTTGGCCTCTACAAGACTTTGTTCCTTTAGCATAACTCCATTTGCACCAGAAAGAAGTCAAAGATCAGGAAAACATAAATAAAGTAGGAGCAGATCTACAAACCTCACTCATCTACTGAACTAATCAAGCAAACTATGACGAAACAATATACCCCTTTAAAGCAGGCCCATGGGGAGAGGTAATACAGTAAGTAAGGCACCCGTTTTGCATGTGACTGACCCAGGTTCCATCCTCAGAACTCCATAGGACATCCCAAGACCATAAGGAGTGATCCCCTAGTATAAAGCCAGAATTAAGTCCTGAGCACAGACAAGTGTGGCCCAAACCAAATAAAAATAAAACATGCCCTTGGGAGTTCATGTACCAATTCTAAAATGATATCACCTTGTTCTAGCACTTCAATATTGCCTTCAGCCCAGGAGTTTAATCGATGGATGAGGGAAACATGATTGTTCTCTTATTCTGTCTGATCCTCAGTCTCTTACTCAGAGTTCTCTTCTGTCTTGAGGTTTATCGTTCAATTTTTTTTTTTTTTTTTTTTTTTTTGCTTTTCAGGTCACACCCAGTGATACACAGGGGTTACTCCTGGCTCTGCACTCAGAAATTACTTCTGGTGGTGCTGGGGGACCATATGGGATGCTGGGAATCGAACCCAGGTCGGCCACGTGCAAGGCAAACACCCTACCCGCTGTGCTATCGCTCTCGCCCCGAGGTTTATCATTCAAGAATCACTGAGCCCAGAATCAAAAATCCAATGATGACTGGAAGCAATCAAAACTTTACTGGAAAAGACAGCTCACAAATGTGCACTATAAAAAAAATAGACAGCTACATGGTGCTCTATTTATATTCTCTCTTAACAATAAATACAATAAAGTACAAAACAGATAAGACATGAAGCTCATAACTGGGGGTGGTTTCAGAAGTTTGCCAAACGAACCAAGTAAGGGGATCTGAATTGCATTTGGGAGCAGGGCTCCTATAATTACCTGTCCTTGTTTCCAGCACTCCCTAAATACATTCCAATTGCTCTTATTGTTGGGGTCTTGCAGGCAGAGCAAACGATTATCACACAGCCAATAATGAGGAGTGTCAAAGCCCAAAATACTAGGCTTGATCGTCAGTCCTTGAGGTCTCTTGGACAAATCAGAAGAAGTCTTATTTTGCACCAGAGAGGCAAAAATATCATCAAGGATTTTTGGTGTATTCTTTAGTCCATTTTCTGTCTGAATTTGAGAAAGAACACAAGTCAAATATGTCATTCCTTACCATCAAAAGCCCGTTCTCATCATGGTAGGATGAGTGCCCATTACATATCCAGGGAATTGGGGCCAGGAACCTAGACAAAGACCAAGCTCCCTTCTCCTACTTGACACCACAAATCACAGAAGTGCGCTGTGGATGAGTGGGAAATGGCTCTGCCCAATACCATAGTCTCGTTAAGAGTACCTACATCTGACATAGCCTCTGGACCCACAAAGGCAGGGAAGGGATTGATATCCTTTTGACTTGTTCTTGAGGTCTCTATTTTCCTTTTTTGCCTCTTCCTTTACAAAGTAAAATAGAAACACTAAAAAAAAAAAAAATCATACCTTTCCAGTAGAAGAATTAAGCAGATTTCGGAGAAAACCAGAATTGTTGCTCACAGGAGTCAAAATTGTGCTGTTAAAGGTGTGGAGGACTGTGTTGGTTTTGCTCAGAGGGGGCAGGGGTGGGAGGCATTTTATTTCGCTCTTTAAAATTGGCATTGTTGGTTGTTTTTCTAAAAAATAAAACCAAAACATTACTAGTCTTCTATGTCATCTATTAACAAAATTGTTTTGGAATTTGGTTTTTATTTTTCTTTAAGAGGATAAATGACATACTGATTTAGGCAAGAATTTCTAATGGATAGTAAAATAACAAATGCTCAGTTGCAAAGGCAAAATACTACAGTAATTTGTTTTCCATTTTTAAAAAAATTAATTTGTTTTTTTAAGGCTTGGGGTCACACCCAGTGCTGGTACTCAGGAGCTTACTCTTGGCTTTATGCTCAAGGGCATGAGGGATTGAGCCTAGGTCAGCTGTATGCAAGGCAAGTACCGTTTCCACTGTGCCCCAGCTGCATAAAATGACATTTTTCATATCTCCATTTTTTGTTTGTTCCTATAGCATGGTAGTCCCGTTGTTCATCAGATTTCCTCGAGCAGGCACCAGTAACGTCTCATTGTGAGACCTGTTGTTACTGTTTCTGGCATATCGAATATGCCACGGGTAGCTTGCCAGGCTCTCCCACCAGGAGGGATACTCTCGGTAGCTTGCCAGGCTCTCCGAGAGGGACGGAGGAATCGAACTCAGGTCAGCCACGTGCAAGGCAAACGCTCTACCTGCTGTGCTATCACTTCAGTCCATATATTATAGTATCAGTTATTAACTGGTAATAATAATAAAAATCTTAGTGATCCTCCACTCTTACCAAAAAGAATTTTAACCTCACTTAAGAGTTTGATCATATGCAAAACTCTCTGATGCCGCATTTTGAGAACATATGTGTGTCAGGTCTCTCTGACTGTAAGCAATCCCTTCTCATTCCACACCACCATTAATCACACTATTCTCACAGCAACCAAAGTTGCCACATCCCTCTGTGAACGGATTGAGGTTTTCAGAAACCCAGAGGAAGGTTCGGGAAACACTCACCCTTGTTTTCCTTGTTGACGTTCCCACTGGTCAGGTCTGCCAGCCAGTTTAAAGGAGAGGAGCTGGCGGAGCAGGCAGGTTTCAGGCTACTGGCTGGTTTAGAAGCCACTTCCCCACCCACAGCCACTGGCGGCAGAGCTGAGGGATTCTGCTGGAGACTGGCACTGAGAGTGGATTTTTCTCCAGATAAGGAAGTCTGTGTTGAAAATAGTTTTACATAAATTGATATTTCCCTTTTCTTATCTTCATCCTCAAAAACTCAAAAAGTTTGTTTTTGTTATGTGAACAAAATGTTCACATAAAACTTAAATAGCCCCAGATACCACTAAAATTGTAATAATCTTGTACTACCAAAATACAATAAGGTAGGAGAAATTTTAATCTTTTAGCTTCTACTTATTAGTAGTGAAAACACGAGATAAATGTTCATATCATGCTCCCTATCATGATACTTCAAAAAATAAACGGCCTGTGCCTATCTTTCATGTGAACTCACCCCAGTTCCTTAATAACAACCCCAATTATGGCTGTTAGCTATGAATACGAAAATATGAGGCAGGATAGGAAAGGTTCAGTTGTGACTTTAAAAATAATTGGAAGGGGGAAAGCACTATTTTCCATCAACATAATGTAGTAAGCTTTAAGCCTGTTACTAAAATAACTCAAAACTGGAAAGAACACACCACTTATTTTTCAATTATTAAAAAAACTGCCTTCATGACTACACTGATGGGAGTTTATACATATAGGACAAAGATAACTGGGTTCCTGCTGTGGTCCTGACCCTCTCTTTAACGTGTAATGTAATTCTGTCACTGTCACTGTTATCCCGTTGCTCATCGATTTGTTCGAGCGGTTTGTCAGTGTGAGACTTATTGTTACTATTTTTGGCATATCCAATACGCTAAGGATAGCTTGCCAGGCTCTGCCAAGCGGGCATGATACTCTCGGTAGCTTGCCGGGCTCTCCGAGAGGGGTGGGGGAATCGAATATGGGTCGGCCGTGTGAAAGGGGAATGCCCTACTGCTGTGCTATCACTCCAGCCTGATGTAATTCTGATTCCCAACTATCAGTCTTGTTTATATTTTCTCTGTAACTAAATAAGGAAGCTGAACACATAGGATTCAGTTCATCGGATTCAAAGTGAAGTAACTAAAAAATGGTGGGAAAAAAGCAACTCAAATTCAGTTCTGACACCAAAGATCACAACACTTCTACCAAGGCTGCCTCATTACCACAGCTTTATGGACGTGTAAGGAAATTTCTGATTATTAAAAAGAATGTGGAGTGATCTCTTATAGGGCTGAAGGATGGGGAAAAGTGGACAGTACATGTTACAGAGGAGATGAAGGGAAGATGAGTACCAAGTAAAAGTATGGTTTTTAATGGGAAATGGGCAAAGAATTATTTCAGTATTTCCTTCAACCTTCCAGATAGAAGTAAAATATGTTTTATTCTTCTTTTAATGTAAAGCTTGTCTGAATAAACTGTAAAACGTGAGTTTTTTTTAAACCCACTCACGTAAGTTTTTTTTAATTTGACTACAAAAGTTTTTTTCTTTTTCCAAGGAATAAAAATTAAAAACTTACTAATAAGAGGGACACATAAAGATGAGGTTCACAAAAGTATTATGAAAAGTGAGGATGGGTCATTCAACTGGAGAAACTGATGTTTGGGACTGTTGTGTCCCATTAAACACATGAATTACATCTTTCCACTGACAGCTGTTCAAGCTTCGTTCCAAATACACTATAGAAGTCCTTTAAATAATCCTATTCGCAACAGACAAACAATTATCCCAAGGATAGTAAGTAAATCTTACATAAACAGCAATATACCTGTTTTATGTCTTCCTTTAAGGTTGGTTTTGAAAAGATTTTGAATTGCCTGTTTGAACAGGGACAATTTGCCTTTATTCCCCATTTTGCTCTTACAGAATGAACAATGTCTCCAACATCATACAGGGCTAAAAAAAAAAAAAGTGGGGTGGGCTGAGGCAAACATCTGAACTAGGACACAGGTACATTCAACCTCAACATCACAAAGAAATAGCTGATATTTTCAACAAGACTACTTTTTATTAGCAGCATTATGCTTAACACTCCTACCTTTCATCCAAAACATTCCTCAAAACATACCATTTTCTTTCTTTCTACCCAACTATTTACGTCTTTTCCTCAAAAAGCTTTGGGCATTAGAAGAATTTATGGTACATACTAAAATTAGGTTAGCAATAATTAGATTACTCAAAGTAAAACCAAATTCCCAACCCCTATTAGCAAACCTAAACAACAAGAAAACCTCTGTACCACACAAAATACCTTTTCCAGGAATGATCTGTGTAGGCATTAGGTTCTCTGGTTCATGAATCTGACTCTTCACACATTTTAGCCAGGAGAAAGTCTTGTAGGTGGCACCTGCAAATAATTAATCTATAGTAACTATATTTCATGGAATCTGGCTCCAAATTCTTCAGTATTTCATCAACCACAAACCAACAAAAAGATAGTTTAATGATGTATGATGCCTATAAGAAAATCAGGTCAGTTCTTACCCTGCTGACAATTTATTCTCTTCATTCGGTAGCAATCCACACACACTCCAAATCCACATCGAGGACACACCCAGTGCAGATTGAAGATGGTGGTATCACACACATCACACATTTCTCGAACACCTTTGACAGCTCGCTTCCAAGCAACCTGCCCTACAAAAAATCAACATATCACTTAATTCTAAGGGAGGGCCTTTTGAAATAAAATGTGAAGGGGTGCGGAAAGATGGAGTGATGTCATTCCCTGTCCCATCCGGAGTTTCCATGCTCAAAACCCTCTACAACCCACCCCTCCTCTGGCCTCACCCCCAACTTTGCATGCCCAGTGTGCCTGATTACCACAGAACTCCAATAAACCTTCATTTTGCAAATTCAAACCTTTTTATAATGAATATGGCCAAGTGCTGTTTCATTTCACTCTACGACCTAGCTTCTTAAACTGTAGGTCATGTAACTAAAGAAGGGGATGTCACACACACAAAAAATTTCAAAATATATTTATGACATCTTATCAGTAAATCTGTGTACCTATTTTATATTCCCAGGGTCACAAAAAAATTTCTTGGACAAAAAGGGGCTCTTAGAGGAAAGCTGAAGAACCTGCTCCAAGATTGTGAACTCCATAAAGGCAGGATTCCCCACTCCACTGGTTCCAGGCCCCGCTGGAGCTCTCCATGTCCCCGGTGTACAGTGTCCCCAGTGAACACTGCTAATCAACGGGGAAAGCAGTAATTACTACACAAGCTGGAGTTCAGATAGGGGTATCACATAGCACTGGTTCGTCATGAGTCTGAGGCCTGAGTTCCTTGCAGGGAAGAAATTGTACCTAAATTCAACATTCAGCAGAATTTAACTTTCTCCAAGGGTGTGTGTGTGTGTGTGTGTATATGGGGGGGGGGGGAAGCATGGTACCTAAATTCAACATTCAGTAGATTTTCAGGCTAACAGATACTGAGTTTCCTAAGATTAGCCATGAGCCACCTTGGTGCATTCAGAAAACCTGCAGGGTGCACATTAATTTGGAAGGAATACAATAGCCCAAACACCAGTTTCTTCACATACATCAGAAAAATAACTTGATTTTGTGGGTGCCAGGAGCGATGCAGACACCCAGGACTGACTCACACTAACTAGCCAAAAAATTCAGTTTTACAAGTATTATTTTTAATTCATGTCCTAATAATTGAAGTGAGGAACCTTCCAGGGCTGAGCAGGACACTATACATACCCTTTCTTCAAGCAGGAGGAATGCCAAATCAAATGACCAAGTCAAGTGCTAGAAAGTTTCAGAGTATGAACAAAAAGCTCAGTATCTAATCAGAAGACTTTCCTTTCTTCTGAACAACACTGGACCAAACACATTTTTCTTTATGGAGAACATCTTTTCCAAATTCAATCTGTGGTTTTGTTCAGACTGACCACAATGCAAATGACCAACGTCAGTTTGCACCAAATAAATACAAAATTACTGACCGAACTGAGTAATTTCATTGTAACAAGACAAAATGGACTTCACCTTTACCATGTGAAACAGACTATTTAGAGGATATCTTCTAAAACAATAATAAATTATTATTTGTCAGTGAAAAGACACAAGGTATAAAGGTTGAGACCATCTTCCTAATCTCAAGGTTAAAGTCACCCTTCACTGTGGTAAAAGCATTTTTCAGTACCATTAACAGCGTTTACCACTCTCCAACTGTCAGACTGTGAGGAGAACATGATCAAAATAGGAAAGAAGTTAAGGTTAATCAAATATAAATACTCAAAGGAAAATTTCTCTCAGTTTTGTTCTTAGAAGACAACCATATATGCCTTTTCTTTCATTATTTTTTTTTGTATGAAAAAGTACAAGTTGCTTAAAATAGTTCTGCTGATCCAGGAGTGAAGTTATTATTTCAATCATTTAAATATTACCTCTAGATAAACTTGTTCTTGAAATCGACTACACTTTTACTTAAATGTACATAAGGAAATTATGTGCATAAGGAACAATAAACAGAAAACCAGTATCACTTATCCTAAATGCATTGGAGGGGGGCAGGTTAGCAAAATTTTTTTAACCTATGAAATATCTACTATACCCAAAGAAATAAGTGGTTCTAAAGTTGGTCCTTCAGCAGGAATTTGCCCCTGGAACTCATGATCTCATCCCCTTAGCTCTGAATTTTTGCTCACGGGAATCCCAGTTCCCCTGTGACATAATACTATCTATACAACCCAAGAAAAATATTCTTGTAAATATGCTAGTCTCGGCTTCTAGTAGCTACAACCAAATTTCTTAAGATTAATATACATACATAGATATATCTTTATAATGAAACTAGTGTTGGTTAAGCAAAATCTGAAAAGATATCCAGCAGAGGTATGGGAAGACTTCAACTTTTAATTTTCAACAATTTGTTAAATGTAAAATAAGGATTAAAAAAGGAGGGGGGAGACTTAAAAGACAGATGGTGCTTCTAACTAGGCAGGTAATCACTTTTTTTTTTTTAATTGAATCCCAGTGAGATATACAGTTACAGCTACAAAGTTGTTCATGATTTCATGATTGGGTTTCAGTCATATAATGTTCCACCCCACCAGTGTACATTTCCAACCACCAATATCCCTAATTTCCCTCCTGCCACACCTAGAGGCAGGAATTTTTTTTTTCTTTCCCACTTCCCTCCCCCGCCCCTTCCCCCTCCCACCCTTCTTTTGGCCATGGGTAATCACTTCTAGAGAGGCATATGGAGAGAAAGTCATCTGTTGCTCTCCCTGACAGCATTATTTTCAGATGTCAAGGAAGAGGTCAGACTCTTCATATGATTACTTAGTTGCTCCTAGAGAAAGATACCCATACCAGTTGGATGAGCCAATTATTCCCTTAAAACAGAGTCATTTTAATCTAAACTTATTCCATTCTTTTGTCTGGGACTTGTCTTGTCAACCCTGACGTATTCTGATTCACAATGTCTGGGACAGAGCGGGGATAGAGCGAGTCCATTCTTATTTTCCTTGAAATACATTCCCAATTAAGAATCTTTGCCTTAAAATAAACCAGCCTGGGAATCAAGCCCTTTTTCTGTGAGCTAGCCGGTGATTTGTGCAAATTCCACCATCACTTCACCTTTACCCTTTTTATCTTAAGGAAAAGAGTCCCGATCTGTTAGTAACTGTCCCCCCAAAGATCCCCAACCGATAGGTGGAAAAGAACCCATGCAATTAGGACTTTGGTATCATTTAAGAATGAAAACCATGTTGGACAAAAAAAAAAAAAAAAAAAAAAAAACCTATTCCCTAAGAGATGCTCTTACTGTGTGGCTCAATAGTTGACATAGCTTCCTTTTCAGAAATCACCATTTGACAGAAGTGGTCTCCAATGTTAGCCAGGATGTATTTAGCTGTATCCAGATCAGTCCCCACAACGTTTTTGGTTAAAGGTAGCCACAAGCCAATTGCTTCACTGTCATACTTGTTTGGTGTTAAGAAGCCTTCTACCCGTAACACACCATGTTTGTTGAACTGTAACCTAGAGAAAGTGGGGAAAGTGTTATACACAGAACTGATTTTTATCTCACACTTATTATTTAAATAAACTGCTTCCCAGTTTTTTATAATCTCCATAGGCTAATTACAGCAAATTGCTATTTGGCAAAATCAGAAGGGGAAAAATTCAAATCTTCCTACAAACAATAAGCCACATAAAGTCACAAAGAAATAGACATGGAGAGGGCAAGAAGGGTAAAGGAGATGAGCGGACACACTTGAGCCAAGATTTAATCATACTACCTCCAATTGCTGAACCTGCCAGATTTAGGATTTAACAGCAAGGGTAAAATCACAAGTCATCACACAATAGCACTGTAGCACTGTCATTCCATTGTTCATCGATTTGCTTGAGTGGGCACCAGCAACATCTCCATGGTAAGACTTGTTACTATTTTTGGCATATTGAATACGCCACAGGGAACTTGCCAGGCTCTGCCATGCGGGCAAGATACTTTCGGTAGCTTGCCAGGCTCTCCGAGAGGGGCGGAGGAATCGAACCCAGGTCGGCTGCCTGCAAGGCAAACGCCCTACCCGCTGTGCTATCATTCCAGCCCTATCACAAAGTAAGCCAGAAAATAAAGAGAAGACAATCAATTATATTTGATTACAACTATTACTTTAATGCTCAGTAAGGGGAGGTGAACTCTAAGCCACAATAATCCATGAGGCATTCAGCACCCATGTGAAATGAATTCTAACTACAATTACTATGCAAATTTAAGAATGATAGGCAGTATTAACTTAGCTTCAGTGCCTAAAAAGGTAAAGGTACAATACTTTCTCTGTATGTTCTTTCTCTATCTCTGATACTGCACTTTTTCTAAACTATGTATATTTTGAATTTTTTGAAGTACAGATTATAGGTCAATTGGATGGAGACACAAAGACATAAAACAAAGTGAAGCAGGACACAATATACTAACAATCCTAAATGTTACAAGAACTGAGAGAGTGTTGATTATGAGCTTTGTGGGCTAACATAAAGACTTCACGATAGAGATAGTAATTAAACCTGGCTTTGTAAGAAAAGATAGATATAAGAGACTGGAAGGTATGCCCAGGAAAACACAGAAAGCAAGAAAAAAAATTAGGGTTACTGATTCCTTCTCTAAGAACTTGGCAGCCACCAAAACTATCTTAATTCATTGGCCACAAAGTTGTATTTTAGAGAAAAATTTCTCCCAGGGTGTAAAATAAACTGGAAGGCTATTGGATGTTCCAAAAAACAATAGAAACTTAATCAAACATTCAAAAAGAGAATTCAAGTTTATAATTGATAGTTCAAGTCAGATAGTCATAATAATTAAAATTCATTTAAAAGCTATTTCAAAGGAGCAGGGAATAACAAATAGAATCAAATTGTAGCACTGAGCCTACCCACCTTCTATCTCATATGCAAGAGAAAATAAAAAAGAAACTAGATAACGAAGCTACAGATAACTTCACCACATACATCAGAAAGAAGGGCTCTAATTTTCAAATTATTTTTTATAAAAATGCGAGTCTGTTCTAGTTTCTACCAACCTTACTTCTACAAAACATCAAGCAAAGTCACTTTTCTTCTTCAAAAAGATTTTTTTAAATGGAAAATAGCTAAGTCGCAAAGAATCTAATTTCTAACTGGTTACAAAATAGTGAGTTTTACTTCCCCTTTCTTTTGAATAAACATTTTGTACTGTCTTCAAAATAGATGCAAGTATACACAACCTTTTTTTTTTTTTTTTGCTTTTTGGGTCACACCCAGCCATGCACAGGAGTTACTCCTGGCTCTGCACTCAGGAATTACTCCTGGTGGTGCTCAGGAGACCATATGGGATGCTGGGATTCAAACCCAGGTCGACTGCATGCAAGGCAAATGTCCTACCCGCTGGCTATCATTCCAGCCCCAACACACAAACATTTTTTGATTGCTTGTTTTGAGGCCACACCTGGCTGTGCTGAGGATTTACTCCTGGCTCTGCACTCAGGGATCACTTCCTGGTGGGCTAGTGGGACCATACGGGGAGTGTCAGGGATTGAGCCTGGGTCAGGCACATGCAAGGCAAGTATCTTACTTGCTATACTCTGTTCTGTCCCCACAAATGCATTTTCATCTTAACAACTTACCTGTGTAGGAGGGAAAAAATCTCAGAGGGAAAGCACAAACTAAATTAAACTTTACTAAGAATATATTTTGTATCGTATTATCCAGCATATATATCAATACACATTTATGTTAAAATATTAGCAGTTATCCTGGCTCTGAATAACATTTTCTCATGGTGCTCTTACAAATTACTCAAAGTAAAACTACTATTTGAAAATCTCAAGTTCAGAGGCAGGAGAGCTAGTACAATGGGTAACCCAGATTCGATCCTCAGTACTACATATGGTTCCCTGAATTCCATCTGGAGTGAAACGTGAGTCCTGAGCACAGGAGTAAACCCTGAGTATTGTCAGTGTTGCTCAAAAAACAAAAAAACAAAACAAAAAATAGATATCATATCTGAAATTCATCTATAACCAGAATAACACAATACATAGAAAAAAAAGTTGTATCTACACATATACTTATTGAGTTTTTCTTGACTCAGTGTAGAAAAAACCAAAGTAATTTGGTTTTTAAAAAACAACATAAAGATGAAGGATTTTGCTCATATAACTGATTTGGGGGGGGGTCATACCTGGCAATGCTCAGGGGTTATTCCTGGCTCTGTACTCAGGAACTACTCCTAGGGGTACTTGGGGAACCATATGAGATGCTGGGGATCAAACCTACGTCAGCTGCATGCATGACAAACACCATATCCGCCCTATTATCACTCTAGCCCCCAAAAGTTTTATTTTTGACAAGAACATACTCTCCTTAAAAAAAAATTAATAGTTATTTGTGGTACTTTTTCAGAACCTTCAGCATTTTTCTGCAGTTCTGTGTTACTTTTCAAAATAGAAGTTTGTACTCTAAGATCCTTCAATTAAAAAAAAAATTAAAAGGGCAAATGAGAAGGAAATGATATATAATACCGATTTCCTAAACCCACAGATTAAAGTTACAGCTTCTACTTTTTTCAGTTATAGATTTACTGATGACACTTTAGGAGAGGAAAAAAATACAAGTGAGGGAGGCCCAGGTTACCCCAGAATGTCTCACCTCCTAAAGTGAAAGAAGCGACAAAACACAGGTGAATCTTTGGGTTGTTCTTTATCCTTTCGGAGGCTGTCCAAACGACACTCTCGGCACTTGGGCAGTTGTGCAACAATGTTTATACAGGAATCATCCTGTACAAAGGCCTCACCGCTCTGCTGAAGCTTCTTGAGTTTGGCTGGATCTGTCAAAACTGACTTCCGAGCTGGGACTAGGGAAACAAAAGGTTGAAAAAAATGGGATACCAAGTTTTAAAAGATTATATCAAAACTTGACTAAATTCTATTCAAATTTCCCAAAGGAGATTTCTTTTCAATTATTTGTTCCATTTAAGAGTCCTAAAAATTGTTAACAAAGACAACTTAAAGGAACACTTTTAAAATTTTACTCTTACAAAATCTCTCCTTTGGTGAATCTTTTTAGCAATTTTAAGTCCCACGTTCAACAATCAGACTCAAAATTTAAATTTATACTTCTATTCACAATCCTAAGATGAATATTTTAAGAAGACTTTTAAATCAGATACTTAATTCAAAGGCACTTTGACATTAACTGAGCAAATAGGTTTACCTCAAGAAGGACTGTGTGAAAGTCAATTCTGTACTTTCCATACTCAAAAAAGGTTGGCTTACACTATGTTTTCTAAAACTTTCTGCAAGAGTAATCACCTAGGGGCAGGGGATATGGTTAAAAGAGGTGGAACACAATCCTGTACGTGCAAGGTTCTAAGTTTGACCCCCAGCAGCATACTCACTTCCCAAGCACCAAGTGAGTAGCCCAGTAGACCTTAGCACCGTGGTCAGGGTCTGAGCACTACACCAGGTATCAGGCTTGCACCAAAGGGCCTAGCTTGTACCAATGGGATGTTCCCCAGGTTCCCAGCACTTCTGGGTATAGCCCCTACTTAAAAAAGCTAGCCAGGGCCAGAAATAGGGTTAAGGTATTGCCTTGCATGCTGCCAACCCTGGTTCAATTCCGGCACCACATATGGTCTCCCAAACACCACCAGGAGTGACCCCTGAGCACAGCGGGTGTGGCCCCAAAACAAAAAACGGACACACACAAAAAAGCCAACCAACTGGACTAGAGAGATACTACAGGAATGAGGTACATGCCTTGCATGCCCTAAACCCAAGTTTAATCTCCTGCACCACATGGCCTCCTGAGCAACCATCAAGGGTGTCTGGCATGAGCAAGCAGCACCACATCCTTGGAACCTAGCATTCAATCACTGACCTATTTGGCCAAGAAATGCTAGAACTGGCCGCTGGGCCTCCCTGAGCACTGCTTGGTAGGTCTCTTGGGTCCATCAAAAACATCTAACCACTCCAAATATAATGAAAATCAAATGGTTTTCCTGCACAGACCCTTTAGGGTATAAGATAAAATGCATTCTAAATGCTTCCTGAGATGTAACCTGTGAGTCTCAATTTCATGTAATACAGGTGTTTCATAAAAAATTATAAGCAGTGGTAAAATAACCATTTTTTTAATTAGTGAATCACTGTGAGACAAAGTTACAGACTTACAGGTTTTCATGCTTACGTTTTAGTCATACAATGATCGACTGCCCATCCCTCCACCAGTGCCCATTTTCCACCACCAATGGTCCCAGCATCCCTCCCATCACCCCCATCCTGTCCCCTTCACCCCACCCTGCTTCTGTGGCAGGGCATTCCCATTTGCTCACTCTCTTTTTTGGTGAAAATAACCATTTTTAACTTAAAGCATCATTTTAGAGGTGATTAAATCATACCTCTCTCTCTCTCTCTCTCTTTTTTTTTTTTAAGACTTTTTGGGTCATACTTGGCGATGCACAGGAGTTATTCCTGGCTCTGCACTCAGGAATTACTCCTGGCGGTGCTCGGGGGACCATATGGGATGCCAGGAGTCAAACCTGGGTCGGCCGCGTGCAAGGCAAACACCCTACCCGCTACGCTATCGCTCCAGCCCCCATACCTCTCTTTTAAGGCAGGACTAGAACATACTATAAACTACTGAAGACTGAGCTGAGGAGATAGCTCGAAGGGCTGAAGCACATGCGCTGCATGTAGGAGTGCCAGGTGTTATGGGTGAGTGTGTGTATCTCCACTACCATCTCGCCATCTTGTATGTTCTTCCAATAATAATACATAAAAAATACTCACCATTCTGGATTTTATTGTTGCTTCTTGTACAACAGCTTTCACTATCTACTTTTACTGAAGATTCCTTTAAATTCTGTGACTGGCAACTTAAAGTTGAAGGTTCTACCTTTTTTTCCACACAAATATTAGGTTTATCAGCATGACCTGTTTTCTCTTCTGCCTTAATTGAATGAACATCAGCTGTGGAAGGTGCATGTTCTAAGTGCTTCTGAAGTTCAGGAGTACTAGTGATTTCTAATTCTCCCAGAGAAGACTTTGTAGGTAAGTACTCCACAGGAAGACCAGTAGATGGCTGAGGAATAGGTTCCAAACTATTTTCCTGATCAGTGGTTGCCTTCAGCTGGGTACAGCTACTTTGGGGTTCATTCATGGCTTTCAAGTCTCCATTTCCAATCTGAGAAGACTTTGAAGAGAGCAATCCTACTTTACAAATAGTTTCTGGTTTTGTTCTTTGTATTTCAGGATTTATAATTAGACAGGAAGAAAGTTCTCCTGGTAGACTTTGCTTCTGACACCTGAAAAAGATGAAATAAAAAACTAACATCTGAGACCAGTGCTTCCAAGAGCAGGTAATACCACCTTGCCAAGGGGGTGAGGTGGAATTGACAATAGCCTTGATTACAACAGATTGGGGGTGGGAAAGGGGGGGCAGAGAAGGTAGATTTCTGGGGGGCAAGAGGGATGATTTTTTTAATATGAAAAGAGGACATTACCCAAAATAAGTTTAGAAACCTCTAATCTTTCTTGTGTTTCACCTCTACCTTTCAAATAGTTTCCTACAGCCTAGTTTCTTAAACTATGATTTACAACCCCATGTGGGATTGCAGAACTTAAAAAAAAAATGTTTTAAAATATATTTATAATTGTCAGTGTTTTTTATCTCTATATATTTGTCATTTTATATGCCCAGTGCTGGAGTTATAAGTGGAAAAACTTAAGTAGTCCTGCCCTAAGGCAACAAGTACTTCAGAAAGGAAAAATTTGCTCATCTTAGAGAATTTAGGATAAATTTCTGTGACCTGAAGTCAATCAGTCAATGACTCCAAAAATATCTAAAATACTAAGAAAAAAAAAAAAACATGTTACCCAAGACCATTCAAGTTATTTTCTACTTTTTACAGAATAGTTAACCTTATCTTTCCCTCGAATATCAAAGGGAACCCAAACCACCAATACTACAAAAACAAAGAGCCCTGTCCTATTATTAACATCAGATAACCAACTTGAATATCAAATATTCCATTACTGTTTGGTAAGTGATCAGGACGCAAAGCAAAGGAAGGATCATTTATTACTTGATTATTCATGGAACAATCTGAATTCTTCCAACCCATCCTGATAAAGATACACTTCAAGTTAATTTTTGTTCCTTTGGAATTCACCCTAAAGTTTTCTGCTGCAGAACACATTGTTGTTGTGTTTTGCTTTTTTTTTCCTGTCAAAGTTTCCCTCCAATTCTACAAAGAATTTCATCCTTGAAAAGAATTTCTCATTAAAAATGCTTTCTTAGAAATAGTAATACAGGGGGCACAGAGGGTAGGGCATTTGCCTTGTACGCGGCCGACCCGGGTTCGATTCCCTGCATCCCAAATGGTACCCTGAGCACCACCAGGGGTAATTCCTGAGTGCAGAGCCAGGAGTAACCCCTGAGCATTGCTGGGTGTGACCCAAAAACAGCAAAAAAAAGAAAAAGAAATAGTAATAAAGGTCCAAAAGCAACATAATAGGAAAACTGATCCACACAATTCAGTTGGGGGGGAGGAGTGAAAGGGTTAAAGAGGAACGGGCATTAGGGTCCTAATGAGTGGCGGTGAGGCTGGAACTATGTGCACAATAACCGTTATTAATAGTGTAAAATACATTATAAATAAATAAATAAAATCTATGAAAAAAAATTTGAAAATTAAGGAAAAAAATTTCTTTGTTTAGGTGCTAGAGAAATTGTTTAGGGACTTAACACCACTAGGGACCTCACAATGAAATTCCAGGCCTGGTGGGGCCGCCAGTCTCCTGAGCACTGCTTAGAATGCCACATCCCCTGCCTCCCAAAAGAAAACATCTTTGCTTGGATACCAGTTGACTTCTTACTGCTTATTGTTCCTCTCCTTTCTATACTTAAGACTGTCCTTCCTCCTGTGATGACTTTTGTTTTCTGGCCTCATGCAACAGTGCTAAGGAAATTACTCCTGGTGGGCTTAGGAAACCGTATGGGGTACTGGGGATCAAATTTGGGTTGGCCATGTTCAAGACAAGTGTGCCCTATCTGCTGTTCTACTACTCTAGCTCCTGACCTGCAATTTTCTTTTTTTTTTAACTTTTTTTTTATTAAATCACTGTGAGACAGACCCTTAAAAAGCTGTTCATGATTGGATTTCAATCATACAGTGTTCCAACACACATCCCTCCACCAGTGCACATTTCTCATCCCCTCACCCCATAACTGCCTCTATGACAGACACTTTCTCTCTCTCTCTCTCTCTCTCTCTCTCTCTCTCTCCCACACACACACTCCCACCCTTACCCTTACCCTTTTTGGGCATTGTGGTTTGCCATATTGACACTGAAAGGTTATCAATAATATCCCTTTCCCTACTTTTAACACTCAGTTCCTGTCCAGCATGATCATTCCCAGCTATTATTGTCACATCCGGTCTCTTCTCTAGCTTACCTACCCCTTACCTACCCTCAGATGCACACATATTTGTGGTTATTTTCCCTGGCCATAGATGATATTCTTCTACTGTATGTTTTTTTAATATACCGCAAATGAATGCAGTCTTTCTATATCTCTCTCCTTCTGACCCATTTTACTCAGCATGATACTCTCCGTGTCCATACACTTAAGAGGCAAATTTCATGACTTCATTTTTTCTAACAGCTGCACAGTATTCCATTGTGTAGATGTGCCATAGTTTCTTTATCCATTCATCTGTTCTTGGGCACTCAGGTTGTTTCCAGATTCTGGTTATGGTGAATAGTGCAATGAACATAAGAGTGCAGATGCATAGGAGTGCAGATGGTGTTCCTGCTGTGCATTTTTGGGCCTCCAGGGTATATTCCCAGGAGTGGTGTGGTACTACTGGTTCAAATGGGAGCTCAATTTTTTTTTTTTTTAAAGAAATGACCATATTGTTTTCCAAAAGACTGGACCATTTGGTATTTCCATCAACAATTAAGGAAAGTTCCTTTCTCCCCACATCCACACCATCACCGGTTGCTTTTGTTCTTTTGGATGTGTGCCAGTCTTTGTGGTGTGAGATGATATCTCATTGTTTTGATCTGCATCTCCCTGATGATTAGTGATGAAGAGCATTTTTTCATGTTCCTTTTGGCCATTCGAATTTCTTCTTTGAGAAAGTTTATTACATCACCCCATTTTCTGATGTGATTGAATGTTTTTTCCTTGTAGAGTTCAATCAGTGTCTTGTATATCTTTGACATTAACCCCTTATCAGAATGGTACTGGGTGAATATCCTTTCTCATTCTGTAGGCTATCTTTGTATCCCAGTGACTGCCTATTTTGAAGCACAAAAGCTTCTTAGTTTAACATAGTCCCATTTATTTGTCTTTGCTTCCACTTGCTTTGTCAATGGTGTTTCATTTTTGAAGATGTCTTTAGCTTCAACATTGTGGAGTTTTTTTTCAATCTTTTCTTCCAAGTACTTTATGGATTCTGGTCTGATGTTGAGGTCTTTAATCCATTTTGATCTGACTTTTGTGCATGGTGTTAGGTAGAGGTCTGAGCCCATTTTTTGCCTGTGCTGTCCAGTTTTGCCAGTGCCACTTGTTAAAGAGGCTTTCCTTGCTCCATTTCATATTTCTTGTTCCCTTACCAAAGATTAAATTATCATATATTTGAGGGTGTGTTTAAAGATATTCAACCCTACTCCTTGGCCTGCGGATCTGTCTTTGTTCCAATACCATGCTGTTTTAGTTATTATTTTGTAGTACAGTTTGAATTTGGAGAAGGTGATGCCTCCCATCTTCCCACCCCCCGCAGAACTGCTTATAGGGATCACCTTGAATGTGTATAATGCTTTGGGGAGTATTGCCATTTTGACAATGTTAATTCTCCCAATCCATTAAGCAGGGAATGTGTTTCCATTTTCTCATGTCCTCTTTTATTTATTTAAGTAGCTTTGTATAGTTTTCTCTGTACAGGTCCCTTACCTCCTTAGTTAAGCTGATTCTGAGGTACTTGATTTTCTGAGGCATGATTGTGAACGGGATTTTTTTTTTTTTTTAATATTATTTTCTTGTCTCTCATTATTTGCATATAGGAAAGCCATGGACATCAATACAATAAAGTATTGATTTTATAGCCTTCGACTTTACCATAAGTCTAATGTTTCTAGGAGCTTCTTGGTAGAGGTTTCAGGGTTCTCTAAGTATAGTACTGTGTCATCTGCAAGCAGTGAGTGCCTGATTTCTTCCTTTCCTATCCTGATAACCTTCATATCTTTTTGTTCCCTAACTGCTAGGGCAAGTACTTCCAGTATGACCTGAAATTTTCTATGTAGCCATACTCCAAGATCTATCCTAGGCAGTCTAATTTTTTCCAACTTAACAATAAGCTCAACCATTCTCACCTTTTGAGGTAATCTTCCAAACCTACTTTTCTACACCAAACCTACTTCTCTCTGTGATCCACATTTTAAGATTTTACCAAAGTGCCTACACAGGTCACAAACCTTTCTAAAGTTCTCTTTCCCTTAGAACTACTCTGTAAATCTTATACCCACTTTCAATCTCTAGTTAAACTTTATATTTCTTATTCCTTTCCTTCATCTTAAAATTACTATCTTAACTACATCTCATATAGTTAAGCTATATCTCATAGCTTCCTCATTTCCATTTTTTGTACCACACATTTTTTCACCTGTATTGGGAATCTAGGACCGATAAGACTCTTTCACTGTAACCTTCTCTCCCTCTCTCCACATTTCTACTAACCAGAGTCTTACATATTACTAATCTGACCCTTTTTTTGAAAGCAGGTTCTTTAATTATATAATTATATTCCAACTGTCCTCTCTCACGCTATCAAGTCAAAAAAAAAAAAAAAAATCCCTGTTCTTTTCTCAAATCTTTTCACTTGTCACTTTTTCTATGTTAACTTGGGTTCCTATGACACTTTGTATCTTTGAAGGAGCCTGACTGAAGAATGTAATGAAAAACCTTCCTGGACAACCTGAGATACTATGAGTACCAGGTGAAATTTAGCATCTCCATGTGACTTTCTCAAACACTGAATGTAAAGAAGTCCTGCCACTTGCCAATGTAAGCTCAGAAAGAATAAGCCTTGGCTAAAATGACCTTATTGTAACAACTAACATCTTAAATAAATAAGGACTTACCCTTGAGGAATTCTTGCTCCAAGGTTAGGTGGAGAGTTGGCAGCTTGGGGAGTATTCTGCTGTCTTAGGTCCTTACTAGGTGGAGTTGCTGCAGTACAGCCAAGAAGGATCTCCTTAAACACTGTTGTGGGAACTGACTGCACAGGGCACACACTGGGAGATGCCTAAAAAATACCAAATCAACAAATATTAAAAGTAAAGTCCCTAGAATTGGGGAACAATGAACTACTAGCAAGATCCAAATTTAATTGCATGGTTCATTACAACAGAAACAGAAGACCACCACCAAATAAAAAAGCATTATAACAAGTGATAAAAATTACAAGATTAAAGACATTTGGAGGTTGATAAATCAGTCTATTTTCTTGGTCCCCCCATAAGGACTTTAAATACACACCTTTTATGTATTTCAAATTATAGCACCAAAAAAGTGCAGTCACATGGCAATCATTTTAATAATACAATGCACAGAAATGAGCTTTTTAAATTGAGTTTTCAAATGGTGGCAGCTTTACACATTCAGCTTAATATTACTGAACACCCACCACACACTTACTGCAAAGACTGGACCAGATCACATAAATCAAATAGGCAGTGGAGCCTACTGGGTACTAAGATAAACCTTTACAATGCAATAATGGTTGACACAGTTCTTGTTCTTCTGTAACTCAGAGAGTCACATGGTTATCTCAAGCTGCAAAAAATATCAAATTGGGGTTGAACTGGTTAACACAGGGTTTAAGGCACTTGGCCTTGAATGTGGCCAATCCTACTTCAATCCCTGGCACTTCATGGTTCCCCTCAGTCCAGAGCCAGAAGCAGCCCCAAATCCTCCCCACCTCCAAATAATAGATCACAACAGACCTGTGATAAACTGGGAAAACTATCTCCTTCTATCTCATACAGTTTCATCTTTAGAAAAGTACAAATAATGGGGTCTAGAGAGACAGTACAGGGGTTAAGATGTATGCCTCGTAGCAGTTGACCCTAGCTCAGTATCTGGCACTAGGGCTCCCCCCGAGCATCAATGGTGTAGCCCTACAGAGTCCCTGTGAGCACTGCTGAGTATAACACTGTGTAATACTGGTAGGGTGGCCCAGTACATTCCTGGCATCACAGGGCCTATGCAGCACTGCATCTTCAAGTCTTCACGTGAAATTGCTAGCCTGGTTGACTGAGTATTTCCAGGAGGGACCTCTGGTCCCTCCATGACTTCTGAGCAGAGCTTGGGACCACCACCACCAAAATGAAAAAAAAAAAAAAAAGAACAATGAGCCCACTATTTCCTATCAATGAAAAAAACCTCACCATGGAAATTCTCACCATGGGAAAAAAATGAAAAGATATATCTCATCTCCAGATAACTAGACTTTGACATGACAGCTGAAACAATTCCCTATCTTCATAAGCCTCTTCATATGTGACTTAAACTTTAGGTCTTTCTCCTATCTTTCCCAGCCTTTCCCTTTCACCTCACTATGAACTATACATACATCATACCACTAATCCAAACTTAAAGATTCCTCAGTTCCCTTATTTGCAAGTTATTAACATCTAAAGCTCTAAAAAATTTTTTTGTATTTCCAATTTCAAAACTTCACCATCCTGAAAATATATGTAGCCTATTCATAAATCTTTACCTCAGACATTTATTCTGGCAGTCTTGAGAAGATTCCCAACTATATGCTAAACAGAAATATCTGACAAATAACATACTCATTATCAAAGCTTTGGTAAAACTTCAAACTCTTAATACCCAAGCAACCTGACCATACTCCTCCAGTCAACTTTGACTAAATAATAGCTGAGTATTCCCCAGAAGGGAGAAGGTTTTGGCTAGTCTAAGAATAACTTTGAGACTTTGTATCTCTGGCACTTAGTTTTCTAATCCTTGAAATAAGAAAATTAGAAGTTTGTTTCTAAAGTTTTTTTTTTTTAACTTTCTTGTAATTATCTATTATCAGTTTTGTTTTTTTTTTAACTTTTTGGGTCACACCAGGCGATGCACAGGGGTTACTCCTGGCTCTACACTCAGGAATTACCCCTGGCGGTGCTCAGTAATCAGGGGACCATATAGGATGCTGGGAATCGAACCCAGGTTGGCCGCATGCAAGGCAAACGCCCTACCCACTGCGCTATTGCTACAGCCTGCATCAGTTCATTTAAAATTGCTTATTCAAAACATGGACTGGAGTGATAGCACAGCAGGTAGGGTGTTTGCCTTGCATGCAGCCAACCCAGGTTCAATTCCTCCGTCCCTCTCGGAGAGCCCAGCAAGCTACCGAGAGTATCCTGCCCACATGGCAGAGTCTGGCAAGCTACCCATGGCATATTCAATATGCCAAAAACAGTAACAATAAGTCTCACAATGGAGATGTTACTGGTGCCCACTCAAGCAAATCGATGAACCACGGGACAACAGTGCTATATTCAAGGAATAGTGTTATCAAGAACCTTCCTTCATACCACCTTCCGTATCTCATGTATTAAGAGTTGATACTCTCTAATACCATTCCTTAAATTGCGTTGTTAGAATGAGGTAAGTGAAGAAATTGGGATTACAAAAGGCTTTAAGTTTTTACTCCATTCATATAACAAACTGCTTTTAAAAAAATCCCTCCATCCTGGATCCCAAATGTAAGTCAATAGTAGAACACAGGCTTCACTTGAATGAGGTCCTGGTTACAATTTCCAACATACAAAGACCAAAATCATTCACAATAAAAAGAAAAACCTCTGTCCAATTAGTGAACCAGTAAATTCTGCCTATATTTCTTGATTCTATTAATATCTTTCCACTACCACTATCTTTCCCCTAGACTACTGTTTCTTAACTGGCCTGACTTCTTTCCAATTTAACCTGAACCTACTACTCTCTGCCCAGAATTTATTCTACAACAAAGCAAATGTTTTAAAAATGTTAATCAACCAAATCATGACACTTCACTGTCTACAGGAAATCTTTGTGGTCTGGTCTCTGCAAACACTCTCTATTCATCTCAATTCACTCCACTTGCTCAGTGCTCCAATTTCCTTTCTGGTCATTAAAATATCCTATATTCTTTCTTGTGTCTATGTACACGATAATCTCTGTCAGGATAGTTTCCACATGGCTTGCTGTTTCCATCTTTTCATCCTCAATCACCACCTTAGAATTTCTGCTCCCTTTCCAATGCAGTGACCACCAGCCACCAACTTACTCTATGATACAGTCATGTATATATCTTTCACTGCATTATCATAGTGTAAAAATGCCTTTCTCTAAATCAATTATTATCAATTTCCTCACAATAATATGTGTACTTATAGGCAGAGAACACCTCTTGTGTCTACCATTAGACAATCTAGAACCAGACACACAGCAAATATTCAATACAGAAGACTGTGGGATACATGAATGAAAACTATTAGTTCTTAATATTTAAAAATAACTATAAATATTATGAGCTATCTCAGGTGAGATAGTAATGTTCACCCATACCTAGCACATACTATTCAATAAATATATACTGGAAGAAAGGATGATGGAAGAAAAGGAGGGGGAATCTTCTATTTTTACAATGAAAACTGACGCACACCATACCAAGGAAAATATTGAACAGCAGCAGCAAAACTATTTCTGTAGTTAAGAAATTGGGTTTGGTGTTGGATCTTGGTTTTAAACTCACTCTTTCACACTTCCCTAGAACACTATTCTACCTCTCTAAGTTTCATTTTCCTGGTTTCTAAATGGTGAAGCATATTTTATATGTGTACTTTTACCACAGGGCCTGGCCCAAAAATCAGCTGTCTCGAAAGTGAAAAATTTTTCAACTTAGTCACCATGTTATAATTAGCTTCATCTAAGGTGCTTTTCTTAAGGAAAATGAAGTATGTCAGCACATAAGAAACTGAAATAAATGACCACAACTTTCAAAGAAACTTCAAAAAAGATAGGGCTTCAATTCCAAAACTCATCTTCACACACCAACTACTGCACTAATCTCTGACTTGACAGAGGTCAAAGTTTCTTCTTACCTGAACAGTTTTCCCTGAAGGTCTTCTATACCAGTCATGGCAATAGTTCCTCCCTGCCAGCAGACGAAGATAATATAATTGAGCGTATGATGGTTTTTCTAAAGACACTGCTCGCTCACATTCCTGAGCACAGCAACGTCCTAACTGATGAATGGTCTGCTAGGCAGAGAAGACCTTCAAGAAGCCATGTTACTGAAAAGAAAAAAGGCTTACCTTATCCGAAAGTATGCCAAGGCAATCAAGAGTCTCATCTACCTAATCACAAAACCCTGTCATCCAACAAAGACTATAAAAGTAAACACCGTGTGCAACACATCTGGGTAGTACAAATACATTCAGGTGTGTGCATTGTGCTGCTGTACTCACCTTTCACTCATATTTAAAGGAAATCTCTTTCCCTGCTCTCCCTTTACTTCTACAACTATCTTAAAATCTAGACTAGGCTTATGTTTTAAAAATTTATCTAAGCGTAATCCAGAAGAGCGAAGAATTTATTGATTATAGAAAAATATAGAGCCTGGCAAGCTACCCATGTCATATTCAATATGCCAAAAAGAGTAACGACAAGTCTCATAATGGAGACATTACTGATGCCCACTCAAGCAAATCGATGAACAATGGGATGACAGTGCTACAGTGACAGTGCAACAGCATAGAAAAAAAATCACAGATACCCATGGAGTTGAGGATCGGTGAACTCCCCCCATCACCCTGTTCTTCCAGGAGTCTGGCAGTCATGCCCATGAACTGCCTCTAGCATCAAATAAACTCGTTAACCAGCCATGATGCAGAGACGCATATTGGAAGAGACCATGGACTGAAATCTCCAAGCTTGCGTGGAGTAGTAATGGGCCTACTCCCCCCACCCCCCAAGTTTGCCAGTAGCTTGGCAGCTACACCCACAAATATGTCCCCTAGCACCATATAGCCTCATCAACAGCCATAATCCAAAGACTCAGATATAAAACTCCTCAAAGAGAGCAAAACAGGCCTCACCTGTGAGTGAATCTGCTGTATAATCATTAAATTTTAGAATTCCTAGAACTCTTGTACTCTATCTACACCACTGATGTGCCAAGCTTTGGGGGGGAACAAATTGGGATTTGGGGTGGAAACACTCAAAATATGGTGATGGGAAGGTGCAATGGTGGTGGGATTGGCATTTAAATATTAAATGTAATAAATTATCATGAACAACTTTATAAAAATAAAATTTAAAAAAATCTCAGAAGAGATCAGCAAGCTGCAGTGATGCTTCTAGACTCCAAAGTCACTATGCAGTTAAAAATTTAATTCCAGCTGTATCACCCCCATCAAAATTTTAGAATTCCTGGAGCAAAATATCAAACTCTACACCTCTGATATACCAGGAATAGCACACCACATTGGATAGGATGTACAGTACAAGGCACCCAATCTCAATTAAGAAAATGTGAAAACACAAGGATTAACCTGTATCAACAGATTAGTAATCTCATAGCACTGTAGCACTGTCATCCCACTGTTCATCAATTTGCTCAAGTGGGCACCAGTAAAGTCTCCATTGTGAGACTTGTTATTGTTACTTTTTAGGGCATACTGAATATGCTATGGGTAGCTTGCCAAGCTCTGCTGTGCGGGAGGGATACTCTCAGTAGCTTGCCAGGCTCTTGTAGAGAGACAGAGGAATTGAACCCAGGTCAGCTGCGTGCAAGGCAAATGCCCTACCCTCTGTGCTATTGCTCCAGCCCAAGAACTTAATGACTCCAGGGTAAGATACAAAAATTTTCACACAATTTCTAAGAAAATCTTTTTTGATCATTTTTAGTGTATTAACCATAACAAACAATACAAACTAAATCATTTTGGGCCTGCTTTTGGGGTAGGCTTGGGTGGTGTTTGGGTGGTAGTTAGGAAAATAGGAAATAATTATGGTGGGAGGTATAATGGTGGTGGGATTGGTGTTGGAATATTGAATGTAATAAATCACTGTGAACAATTTTATAAAAATTAAATTTAAAAAACAAAGAATCACAAGATACTGCAAAGAATCAGGATATAGAAGTATGTTTTGTTTTTAAAAAATAATGAAAGAAAACATTTCCATCCATAGAAATACAATTTTTTTTTAAGGCAGGAGAAGCTATTCCAAAATAGCAAGAAAATCTGAGATATATGATTGTAAGTAACACTTCCTTTCTTCAATGTATTTCAGGTTAACTAACCATTTTAGAAAAACAAAACCATATAAAAAATACCAACTCTAAAAATACTCAAGTGAAAAATAAATCTACCATCTCCAACTTCCTCTAGAATGAGAAGATAACTAGTTAACTATAACAGGACTTAACCGAAACAAACATACTTAAGATATTATAGATTCTCATTTTCAATACAGGAATTATGGCTTAAAAAAATTAAGGCCCTTATCCCACAGCCAAAGTTCAGAGATTTACCATTACCTATTATTTCAACAGCTTCTATTGTGTCCAACAATCAGCTCAGTAACACAAACCTACTAGCTGGGTATGCTGACAGACAAAAAGACATGCTCCCTGCCCTTCAATTGGTGAGTCAGGTGAGTCAGGTAGAGATAATCATATGTATATACTATACTTTACAAGCACCTCCTTGAAGGTTAGAAATTTATGTGCTCAACACCTATAACCTCACTGGAAAATTTGGCATTTGAAAGAAGAGGAATCTTCCCCCAGACGTCTCCACTGACCCTAATAGAACCAGGTTGATTCTATCAATGCGATTTCCTATCCTCTGTCCCTTTCTCCAACAAAAGATCACATGGCTGCTCCTTCTAATCAGACCATTTCATTAACATAATCACCAATCAACATGTCCAATATGGACTTTACTATATCTTTCCCCCTAAATTACTAACAATGCATGCAATGCCAAAACCTGACAGGTTATCATTCTGTTCTGCTTCTCTCTACCTTCTAATACAGTGGATTGTCTAATAATATCTTCTATGAGTTTAGCTACAAAATACAGCAATCACTTTCCAGACATCTTCAGTAGTCCTTAGTATATTATTTTCCTTTGTAAATTCAAAGGCAAAACATGAAAAGTAGTAATGCTAAGTTCCATAATTAACTTATTTTTTCCTAAACAATTTGAGATCAAGCCTACACACCCCTCCAAGGAAGACCCAGTACAGATACCTTGGTTTATAAAGTATCAAAGTTCCTGCTGCCTATATATAAGCTAAAGATCAAAGATAACCAAAAAGCAAAGGTGGCCAAATTCTTAAGTATCTGTGTTACACACCTCTTGCTTAGGCTCTAGCTAGTACTGTAGTCTAGTCTGACCTGTTTGAGAAACCTAGATTCATAAATTGACCCTGGTCTATTTCCAAGCTTTGCCTTGAGCACTCAGAACAACATTCCTTCTAAAGTGCTGTCCACAATCTGAAAAATATCAACTTAACCAATAAAAACATTCCACCCTGGAGCAAAATATCATAAGGTATTTCTGATAATTATAAAACAGGATAGTAAAGATGCAATAAAAGTACATTTGGATACTTAAAAACTGTGAGTTATTTATACTATAACAGGTCCTGATTAACTGACAACTTACAAAGGGTAAGGAGCTTGCCTTGCACATGGTCAACCCGAATTTGATTCCTAGCACCCCATAGGTCCCCTGAGTAATTCCTGAGTGCAGAGTCAGGAGTAACCCTAGAGCACTGCAGGGTGTGCTCCCTCCAAATAAGATTTGCCAAGATATACCCTGTACTAGTTCAGAGAGAAATTCAGCGAAAGAGAAACAAGTCTTCAGTCTAAATCCTAACCATTTCATAATTAAAAATAACCCTTGGAACTAAAAGTATCATTGATAGAAAGCCAGATGGAAAAGAATTATGACAGACTAACCACTTTCTTTAAAAACTTAGCATGTTTCCCAATCATGGACAATTGATCAAATCTATATTATTGAACTGATAGCAGTTCTCTTTGAACACCAAATCTTCTGAGAACTCTACGGTTCCTTCCCTCTTTTTAAGCCAGGCATTCTTCCATTTTGACCCAAAATTTACCTTCAAAAATACCTGCCTCTGGTGAAATTATCAAGTCTATTTACAAGTTTCAGTAAACATCAAAAAATAAAACATTTTTATACAAAAATATTGAGATAGAAACTTATATTATCTCCACTTGTTTGAGAGTACAAATTATGGCCAAGATATGAACTAAAAAAGAGGAACAGATCACACAGTACAGACGAGTAGAGCAGACAGATTTATAACCACAAAATAAACTGGTCACACACTGTTAAAAAGTTAAATAAGGGTTAAGCAAAGTTTTATATAAGAGACAAAAATAAATTAAGTTTACCTCTGAGCAAGGTTTTGCTTGTTTCGAAACCAAATTTCCATTATTCTCAGAAGATTTGCGTTTTACAGTTCCAATTCTTGTAGAATTACCTAAAGTATTTAAAACGAGATAAGCTGACTTCCGAGTTTCTTTTAAACATGAGAATAAAGGAGAAAAAGGAGGGAGGGAAGGCAAGAGGGCAGGGAGGTAGGGAGGGAGATTTTAATCAAACAACAAATCTTACCACATGTCATGAAATTATCATGGACAACTTCAACATGGATTAGTGATGGATCAACAATTTTCAGAGCTGGAATCTTAAAAGAATTACTAAAGATTAAAAAATGCTCAGGAACATGCCAAAAATCAGCAAAAAAAAGAGTTTTATACAGAGAATTTCTTTAATGATATTTCCTTCATTCTTATATTTCAATGAACAACAAAAAACTAACTTTTATAAGGTACGTTATCGCTTTTTTAATTACATTCCCCTATCAAATTATCTTATGCAATGGTCCCCATCTTTACCTCCTCACAGTTGACTTGCAGAGTTTTTGATGTGGGGTTGCCATTTACAATGGTTGCAGAAAACCACTGAGTAGAAGGGTCCAAGCTATAAATTTTTACTTCAGAACCAACCAAGTTTTTGTCACCTAAAAAAAAAAATCTTACAGTGACTTGCATTATTTCTCAAGAGCAACAAAAGATTATCCCGGATAATATTTTTAAATGCTATAGACAACACCACTAAACATCAAAAAGTAGTATTGTAAGATGATGGACCTCTTAGCAAAGCTAAGAGAAAATGTGTGTGTGTGTGTGTGTGTGTGTATTGACAACACCACTAAACATCAAAAAGTAGTATTATAAGATGATGGACCTCTTAGCAAAGCTAGGAGAAAGAGAGAGTGTTTGTGTGTGTGTGTGTGTGTGTGTGTGTGTGTGTGTGTGTGTGTGTGTGTTGACAACACCACTAAACATCGAAAAGTAGTATTATAAGATGATGGACCTCTTAGCAAAGCTAGGAGAAAATATGTGTGTGTGTGTATTGTGTGTGAGTATGTTTAGGCCAAACCCACCAGTGCTGGGTAGGGTCAAAACATAGTAAATACAAGAGGGAGAGCAAAGGAGGAACAAGCAGGCCAGGTATCAAACTCAAGGCTTTGAATATCCAAAGCATGTTACCATTTGAGCCATTTCCCTATATTTTAAAATTCCACTTTACTACTGCTTTATTTTAGAGTGATAATGTATTTATTCTAGTATTGGGATCCGACAAAGTAGTCAGATAGCTAATTTATATCTAATTCATGGTCCTATGCAATTTCAGACAATTCTAATTCAGGAGTCCCAGAAAAATGTTAAACTTAATGAAATACTGGTAACTGAGAAACTAACTGGCCAAGAAACTGACGAACTCTAAACAGGGAGAGATAAGGATTATCAAATTAGTGTCTTATCAGTGTCAGACTAAAATTCTAAATGTATCGAATTCCATGTCTAAAAAAATACATACACACACATATTTATTTTTTAATATGCTCCAAACCTGAACCAACTCTGGCCAACAATCCAGGCATCAAGCTAAGAGAATGAGGGACCATTTGTTTTGCCCCTAACTGATGTAAGAGCAATACCACTGACAAGGTGTCTCATTGTCCACTGCCAGGGATACAGATAAGCTTTTTAAATATCTGCTATTATACTTTTCACATAATCCCCAGATTTTCCCAATTTCAGAAATCTTAAAACTATTATATATATCATCAAACTCCCTGGAGAAGGCAGAAAAGGAATTTCTAAAAATTAAAAAATTTCAATAAGTGAACAAGAATGATGGAAACACAGTTTCATCAGTCAAACAATGCAGTACTCTACATGCCTTGTAAAAGATGGCTTTCATCCAAATGTTTCATAATCAAAGCTTGAAATTCTTTACTGACATTCTGATTATCCATAAGGGAAAGTCGAAGATTGTTTACATCCTGAAAAGTGAAACATCATTACATTTTAAAGGAACTTTGAACTCATGTTCAAAAGCATAATAGCTCAAAGCCTAACAAATTTTGTATCTAATTTTTGTATTTTCTCACAAAGATACATCACAGCCTATTTGCATTTTAAACTCTTGAACACTTCAGTACTATTCTGAGGGTCCATTTTAAAGTACAATCATCAGCAAAAATAATAAAAATCTGACACTGAAAAAACATTTATCCATCAACTCAATTTTTTTCTCTCTGTACACATCTGCAGATAATGATAAAAACAGCAAATTATTGCAAATTTCAGTAAATAGGTTTATTCACAATACAGAACCCTTGCATAAGGATTATCTATGAGTATATATGCCTACATGTATACGGTCTAACCTTCTAAAAATTATTTTCATATCCCCTAGTTGTTTCCATGTATACATATATCATCAACTATAGTAACTTTGTCTTTTCAACCTCAAATGTGTATCATTAATTCAATGTCTAACACTGAGGAAAATGTGAAAGATTCTTCTCTGTTAGCTATCTAAATAAACAACATTCTTAGTTCTCATATTAAATAATTCTGCATTTCTATTTTTATGTTATATTGTTTTTGTTTTACCTGTATAGGCTTCAAAAGGTCTTTAGAAAGAAATATTTTTTGCTGATCTCCTAAAAAACGAATAGAAGTTATGGATCCCAAGCCAGCTGTGTCCAACAGAGGTTTGTACATCTAAAAAATAAATTAAAAAAACGTTTTGGCATTCTAGCTCTCAGGATAAATCTCAAAGTGGGACAACTTTTCAAATACACAAAAAGATGAAAACCCATTTTATAGTTTCCACAAGTATAAAATTTTGGGACCATAACAAGATCCAAAATCAATAATTTAGATCAAATATACATTTATGACCCTGGGTTAACTAATTAACATATAGATTTGTGTGCACAATGCAAAGTTGTGTGTACATTTTTGAAGAAAGAGTCTTGTTTTTCTTTGGCAAATTGCTTTTTTTTTGTTTTGGTTTTGTTTGGAGGCACATCCAGCTGTGCTCAGGCTTACTCCTAGCTCCGCACTCATGAATCACTCCTGGAGGGGGTCAGGGGACAATATGAGCTGCCAGGAATCAAACTTGTGTCAGCCACATGCAAGGCAAAGGCCCTACCTGCTGGATTATTTCTCTGGCTCCTCTTTAGAAAATTCTTAATTCTGTTAACAGTATTCTTAAAGGAAGGAAAATACAAAAAGCAAAATAGAACTCTAAGCAAGACCCTTTATCAGTCAAAACCTCCAGCAGCTCTATGACCCACAGGTAAAATGCTAACTTCACCAGAACAGCATCTAAGGCCCTCTAGCTATATGTCCGATGTTCAGTCATCTTCATTACTTTTCCAATGACCCCAATCTAGGCCTTATTCCTTTTAAGCCCCAGCACATTTTTATAAAGCCTGAACATAGATGTGTCATTTCAGACACAGTGTCACTCTTCCCTCTAAATGTACTAGACTTAAAAAATGTGATGATGGCATACTCCATATACTGCTACTATCTTTGAGTCAAGTAACATTCTGAGTGATAGGGACCCTTAGACCAAAACAAGAAACCCTTACATGAGCCAAGCAACAGCTACTATCCAGTTCCATCCTAATGTCACAATAAAGAACAGATACCAGATCAGAGTTGATAGTACAGTGGGTAGGGCATTTGCCTTGCACACGGCCGACCCGGGTTTGATCCCCGGCACCCCATAAGGTCCCCCAGGTACCGCCAGGAGTAATTCCTGAGTGTAGCGCCATGAGTAACTCCTGAGCATCACTGGTGTGACCCAAAAAGCAAAAAAATAAAATAAAGAACAGATACCAAGGGTTTGGTGTTGCCCCTTCTTGCCACTTTTTTTCAAGAAAAACTGGAAATCTAGGTACTCTTTTCACTTTTTTTTTTTTAGATTTTTTTTTTTTAACCCAGCAATGCTTAGGTGTTACTCCTGGCTTTGCATTCAGGAATCAATTCTGGTGGTGTTCAAGGAACCATACAAGATGCCCTGGATAGGACCTGGGTTGGGTGCATATAAGGCTAGCACCCTACTCACTGTACTATCTCTCCAGCCACCTTCCCATTTTAAAAAATAAACAAATTCAAACTTTCTTATACTCTGGGATCATAGAAAATAGATCTATGTGTGTCTCTCTCTATAAATTTTCTGATCTCTAACCTAGACCTAACCCAAATTACATCCACTACCATATTTCATATGAAGAAACTAGAGCATAAAAATGTCAAGGTCTTTGAGCTGAAGAGCTCCAGAAGAGAGCGAACCAAAGATTCTGGGTGGTCTTCTACTCCTCTATATTATCATAGTGTAGAGTTATTTCCCAGAGAATTAAATGTAAACACTATATATACATTCCTCATTGTTTCATAATGCATGAAATCTCTTCTCATGAATTTAGTGAAACTATTAAAATTAAATAAATTTCATTCATAAATCAAAGTTTTACTCACTATGGCAGGCCACTGAACTAGTCTTTCACAAATTTCAGGAGAATTTCGCTCAGCCAAAACCAAGTTATGCTCCACTAAAAATGCTCTCCTTAGGTGGCTGTAGACTTCTATCCATCTTCTCTTCCTCCAAGATTCCCCATCAAACTCCACACACACCTAGAGATACAATTTAAAAAATAAATTTGATTAAATAAATTAGCATGAAAAATGCCCCTGCAAAATTAAATCTTTATAATTCCACAGCAATTTTATCTGAATATGCTGTGCCCCTTTCTCTCGCTCTTTTCCTTCTCTTCACAGACATAATAAACTATCAGCCATGAATCAACTTGATTCCTAAACCACTTTCTAAAGGTAAAGGGCTCAAAAGAACTAGTCTCAGCCCACAAAGTAATCTCTGAGAGTTTCATAAGGCAAAGAACCCTTATGTTGAAGGTTTTTACAGACACCAGAATCTGAAGAACAGACAGAAACTTGAAATACAAAAAGTAGCTACTGCATGACACTCTGTGAACTTAACACCCAATCACCACAATCTACCACTTATCTTTTAATTCCACTGCTATAGAAAGCCCAATAATGGTACCTCTTCAAATATTCCTTTCAGCTTAATAAACTTGAAAAAATAACCTCAGTCTAAAGCTACCTAGCTTATATATCTCTGAATTATCACTTTACAATTGCAAAACTTTCTTTTTCAGACCTTCAAAATACACTTTTTGTTTTGTTTTGTTTGTTTTTGCTTTCTGGGTCACCCCTGGTAATGCTCAGGGGTTACTCCTGGTGCTGCACTCAGGAATTACCCCTGACAGTGCTCAGAGAATAGTATGGGATACAAGAGATCAAACATGAACAGGCCGTGAGAGGGGCAAATGTACTATCACTGTGCTATCACTCTGACCCCTCAAAGTATTTTTAAAACAGGTATTTGTTTTGTGAAAAAACACAATTTGTATATATATTTTAAGACAAAAAAAATTCAGTCCTATAATGGGTTCTTGAACAGTGACACAGGTGTCACAAACATGCTACCTCTTAATTTATCCTATTCCTTTGGTATGTTTTCGGTATCTTAAAAATAATACAATATACTACCTCTAAGTCATGTAGAAAAATCACTGTCTTTGATTTCATAAATTCCATTGAAAGGTCTCTAATTTTTTTCAAAGAAAAAGTTAATAAATCAATGCTGTTCATATTTCAGACTACCATATTGCCTTTTCCATTATTAATTCAATTTTTGAAGTTTAATTAGCTCTCATTCAATTGTCAGAGTTCTTTAAAAAATGCTTTCCTCAAAGAAACCTTCCCTTATCAATAAGAGCCCCTTCAGTCCTAAGAAAGGCTTCCTTCTTAATTGTACTTAAAGCCCTATACTTTTTCTTTCTGAGCACTTACCACATCTTGAATTATTTATTTGTGGTTAACTGATTGGCATATTATAAATTCTAACCGATCAAAATCTGTCTGCTTTTACTTACCATTGTATTCCACTTGTATCTAGTCCCCAGTCAGTACTCAAATACTTGTTGAATGAATACATTCCTATAAGGCCCTTACTTTCCTGCTGTTTCTTTCATTATTTAAAAGACAAAGTTCTCTGCTTCTTTCCAATTTCATTAGCTCCAACCTTAATCATTCCTCAGATTTTTTTATTTTTGGCACACCCTGTGATGCTCTGGGGAGACATAGGCTCTGTGCTGAAGGGTCATTCCTGGCAGTATTCAGGGGGTGATATGCAAAGTCTAAACACCTGTTTTCTCTCTCTCTCTCTCTCTCTCTCTCTCTGATCCTTAACCTTCTCCAGCATTATGGCTCTAAAGTATCAATCTTCAAAATTAACTTTAAGACCACCCTATCCTTCCTCTGCAGCAATAAAATATGCATCCCTAACTTTCCAAGCAACTTCCCAATAAGCTGTATATACTTGGCTTTGTATAAGAAACAATCTCAGAATAAATACAAATATGTAAACAGTTACATCTGACTCCTAAGGCCTCCTACCCCTCCTGTACTCTTCTCCTTGGTACTATCATTATAACCCATCAAATGACCCTTTTCACACAGGTGTTCAGAGATTGGCTATTATCCTTTATGAGCCACAAAATTCAGATCCTCTTACATACCCTAAATTGGTTTGTTTTCCAGCCCTACATGACATCAACCTTAAATTCTACCAAGCTTTATGATTATAAGTTTTCCAATTAATGCAATAAACAAAAATTAGCTTGTGAAATCTTTGTCAGAACCAGAGACATCTTGGTTAAAGCTTTCTTTTTTAAAAATTTTTAAATTTTTTATTTTTATTGAATCACCATGAGATATAGATACAAGCTTTCATGTTTGAGTTTCAGTCATACAATGATCAATCACCCATCCCTCTACCAGTGCACATTCTCCACAACCAATGTCCCCAGTATACCCCCCTTTTTAACCTTCCCCCCTGCCTCCATGGCAGACAATTTCCCACATACTCTCTCTCCTTTTGGGCATTATGATTTGAAATACAGATACTGAGAGGTTATCACGTTTGGTCCTTTATCTACTTTCAGCACACATCTCCCATCCTGAATGATTTCTCCAACCATCATTCTCTTAGTGATCCCTTTTCTATTCCAGCTGTCTTCTCCCCCAGCTCATAAGACAGGTTTCCAACTACGGAGCAATCTTCCTGGCCCTTGTGTCTAATGTCCTTGTGTGTCAGTCTCGTATTATGTTATTTTATATTCCACTAATGAGTGCAGTCCTTCTACATTTATCCCTCTCTTTCTGACTCATTTCACTTAGCATGGTACTCTCCATGTCCATCCACTTATAAGCAAATTTCATGACTTCATCTCTCCTAACAACTGCATAGTATTCCACTGTGTAGATGTACCAAAGTTTCTTTAACCAGTTGTCCGTTCTCAGGCACTCGGGTTGTTTCCAGATTCTGGCTACTGTGAACAGTGAGTTAAAGCTTTCTTAAAATGATTTTACACTCATAAAACACACAGAGTTAACAAAGAAAACCAGTTTAACTGCACACAACATTAAGAACATTGCACCAAAGCTCTCTGAATTTTGTTTACACAGCTCCATACCTCACTGAATTGTTAAGAAGATTTTGAAAGACATCTGATAAGTATAGGGCCAAAAAGACAAGGTTTTGTTAAAAACTCCATGCTAATTCAAATCTTAATTTATCAAGATTATCATGTCAGAAGTAATGATTATCATTCACTGGAAATAAGGGGAGAGAGAATCTTTAAAAAGGTTATCTAACATCTATTCAGCAAAGAAAAAGCTCAAGGATTAAAATTTTAAGTGGTTTCCCAAATTTAAGCAATATCACAGTTCTTACCAGACCACAATCTATGCAGCTTATTCAATTCTCAATCAAAATAATGAGCTTCTCTTCATATTCAATATTTTATGCTGTATTTAAAAATTTTATTTTAAAATGAAGTTTAGGTTCTTCAAAAAAAAGTTTTACTTTGGAAAAAATTACACTGCACTAGTCAACAATTTCTACTTTTTAATGACCTTTTTAAAAAAATGTAAAAACTTTGAATTTTCTTTAACGTTCTTTCAAAATTTTTATTAAATTTAATGTCTTTAATTTGTGCTCTGATATATAAGGTTCTATATATAATGACATCTTTCTACACACACACACATATCCATCTCTGCAGATATTCACATAAAAAGGCAAAGAGTAGAGTTAAACATGATTTAACCAAGCTCCTGCAGCTGATTAATATAGTCTAAATTGTATTCTCCCCCTACTATCTCCCCCTACTATCTCTACCTTCCAATACTCTCTTGGGTGGAGGGAGTCACAGGGGGGCAAAAGTCCACAAATATGTATACTGACTCCAAAAATCAAAAACAGAGTTGTTAATGAGATATCATCTCACACCACAGAGACAGGCACAGATGCAAAAGAACAAAAGCAACCAGTGTTGGTGCGGATGTAAGGAGAAGGGGACTCTCCTTGACGGCTGGTGGGAATGCCAACTGGTTCAGCCTTTTTGTAAAACAATATGAACATTTCTCAAAAATCTAGAAATTGAGCTCCCATTTGACCCAGCAATACCACTTCTGGGAATATATCCCAGAGATGCAAAAAAAAAAAAAACCAATAAAAATGACATCTGCACTTGTATGTTTATTGCAGCACTATTTACAATAGCCAGAATCTGGAAAAAACCTGAGTGCCCAAGAACAGATGACTGGCTAAAGAAACATTGGTACAAATACACAATGGAATACTACGCAGCTGTTAGAAAATATGAAATTTGCATATAAGTGGATTCAACATAGAGTAAAATGAGTCAGAGAGAGAGGGACATAGAATTACTACACTCATTTGTGGAATATAAAGTAACAGAATGGGAGACTAACACCCAAGGATAATAGAGATAAGGGCCAGGAGGATGGCTCCATGGCTTGGAAGCCAGTTCCACATGCTGGGGGAAAAGGGAGATGGGATAGAGAAGGGACCACTAAATTAATGATGCTTGTAGGGCTTGAGCGGGATGGGAAATGCATGTTGAAAGTACACTATAGACCAAACATGATGGCCATTTACTACCTGCACTGCAAACCATAACACCCAAAAGAAGAGTAAGAGGGAGTGTGCCTGCCACAGAGGTGGGTGGGGAGGAGGGGGGAATGGGCTGGGAGTGGCGGGAGGGATACTGGGAACACTGATGGTGGAGAATGGGCACTGGTGGAGGGATGGGTATTCGATCATTGTATGACTAAAACATAATAATGAAAGTTTGTAAGTTTGTAACTGTATCTCATGGTGACTCATTTAAAAATATTTTTTAAAAATTAAAATTAAAAAAATTTAAAAATTAACGTGAAGGACTGTAACCTACATATTGATATTTTTATGATACTCCAGTGATTATGATGCCCTTTGGTGGATGAAAGCACCGGGAGTAGAGTAAAACCATTAATTTCACATTCTTTAAAAAAAAAAAAAAAGACTTGTTAATCGTAATTCACTAGAATCTAGAATCTCTAAGTTTATTATTCTTTCAATATGGTACTATGTAGATACAGACATTAGCACAGCATTTTTCAGATCTTTTTTTTTCCTGCTTTTTGGGTCACACCCAGCAATGCACAGGGATTACTCCTAGCAGTGCTCAGGGAGCCACATGGGATGTTGGGAATCGAACCCGGGTCGGCCGCATGTAAGGCAAATGCCCTACCCACTGTGCTATCACTACAGCCCCTTTAGATCTTTCTATACCCATGGAGCAGAGGTTGAAGACCACTGCATTAGAGTCTACCAAACGTATTTATCTGGCGTCGGATATTAGAAATTATTTTGAGCTCATTTTCCCCCCAAAATAGTGATGTATGAGTTAATGTTATATTTAAGCTACTCTCAAAACCTCTCACTCAATATTTACTAATTGTACCTGAACATTAATTACAAAAACCAATAAAATGTTTCCACACTTACAGAATGACATTTTAGTCAATAAGTATTTACTTGATGCTCAGCACTATAAATAGAATACTACTTATTACTCCATAAATCAAGAAGTTAATTTATGCTTTTATTTTTCCTTAAAAAAAAAAGCTTATCTAAAACCCAACATTCTGGCATTAAATTATAGAAATTATAGGGAGTCAGGTTTTTGTTACACTGTGCTAGAGTCTCATATTACAGGGTTTGACTTCAAGCAGAACCCCTAACACTTAAGTTGAAATTGTGTACCAGGATGAAAGACTAGGCATTAGCCAAGGCTGTCAACTGCCCAAAAAGGGCTTTAATAGCAGGAAATGGTACTTATGAAAGGCAAGTACAACTGATCTATCAAGATGTTAGTAAGCAGACAAGAGTTGAGGAGAAAGGTGGGTTGAAAGGAAGGGAAAGTCCTAGACAACCAAGATGGTGAAAAGGGTATTTCCCTCCATGCACAATAAAGTCATTTAGGAAGCAATATACCTCACACTCAAAATGTGTTTTATTACAGTTAAAGAGAATGCTACTGTGTCATTAGTATAGCATTACTAAACTGCTTTATGTTGTAGAGGAAATTCCTTCATTTATTCATTCAAGTATTTTAGTAAAGACTACATATCAAGCAGAGTTCTAGGTGCTGGGACTAATGAGGCCAGCAAAATAAAAAGTGATAATGTCACAACCTACCTGAATACTACCTGCTATTTAAATACTAAAGCTTTTTTGACTATAGCCTAGTGAAAAACTATGGCAACTTATTTAACCTTTTCTGAAGCTCAATTAGTAACATTAAAGACTGTTACCATTTGTGGTTTGTACCATCTACAATGTCTCTAAGGATTAAACAACTTGCTACATAGTAAGCATTGAATTGTTATTATGTCTTCACTATACTTTGTAATCAACTACTAGAAGTTTATCTGAATTCACTTTGTTAGATGTTACAAAGTTTCCCTTTAGGAGTCTAAAAAACCAGAAGTAGTAAAGGTGTTAGGGACTCTGGGTTAGATCCTGGGCACTACATATGGTTCCTGCAAACACACACAGTTCAGAGCCCAAAAAAAGGCAACAAAAATTCTCTTTAAAAAATCAATCTTAAGTTAATCTTAAATCAAATACTGTTTTCACTCAAATTATATAACAACAAATGCACTAGATAAATGTTTACTTGGCATGTGCAACCACAACTATTAATGAAATGAAGTTCACAAAGCCTATTTCCTCAGCTTAAGAAGACATCAGCCTAAAATCAACAACCCCTATACCACAGTTCTGATAAATGGCAAAACCAGGTTTCCTAAGGAAGAGTGAAACAGAAAAGATGAAATCTCAGTGTTTGATAGAAGTCCTTTTATGTCACAACCCTAAATCAGAGAGCAAGATGGCTAGGAGGTGGGCTCAGAATTCAAAACTTCACAACTCAGCTATGGTTATCTTCCAGGTTCCAGGTTCATGACCCTTGGCAAGGGTCATGTACTCCATCTCCTCCAGTTTCAGGTTTGTTAGTTTTGTCTTAAAATATATGTATGGAATAAAAGAATGGCTGAGATGTTGTGGTTAAGTGTTCAAAGGTCACTCATTTTTAATATGAAGATAAGGAACACTGTGGAAACTTTAAAAACACACAACACATGCTTTTCACACCACTCTTTTCAGAGCAATATTGGTTTGGGCATGTATTAACACCGTGTGAGTGTTCAAATAAACAGTGTCTCAAAAATCAAACGTATTCAGGTGTCAATGCTAAAACTTGCTTTCCTTCTTTGAGTAGTTTTCAAGAGAAAGCAATGATAAAATGACCGAGAAAATACTGAAACATATTAACCAGGTTTCCTTCAAGTTATCACCACTTCCGACTGTGCTTAGGAACATTTTTCAGTTATGTTTTGCACAAAGGAATTCTTTGTGATACAATGGCTTCCTATTTGTTCCCAGACAATCCTCTCATACCAATTCCTCAATTAGGGCGCACAATCGGAATTTGTCTTTTTGAAAAGCTCCAAGTTAAAGAGGACTCCGAGTGTCACTCTGATTAAAAAATCACTGACCACACTTGTTCCCATTTCTCACCGCCCGCCCCGCCCCCCCAACACCCAAGTGGCAGGTTTCCAAGCCAATCCTCCAACACACCATATAAGGGGCGGCCCCACCCCCGCCCCTCCATATATGGTCACATCTTACAACCACCCACAGACTCATCACAGAGAACCAGGAACCCACTCCAGCCCCGACCCACCATATACAGACAAACACCCATTCTCACATGCCAAACAAAACTAAACTCCTCCCTCTACGACTCCCTTTCATTCCTACCCAGTCTGAAAGTTTACGAAGTTGGGTCGCTACTGGGGGGAAAGAAAGATGAAAGGACTGGACGCACTTCCACCAAGCATTCGCCCTCGATCCGCACTGATTCGGAACGTCATCGCCGGCCCACTTTACCATGAACAATACACGCCCTGGGAAGAAATCACCGTGCAGCCACGCTCGGTACGGTACGGCGCCGGCAACAAGGGCGTGCGTCCAACGCCGCCGCCCCCGGCGCCGGCCCCCAGCCCGTCCTTCCACCCGAGCAGCTCCACACACCCATTTCAAACGTTTCCCAGCTTGTCGGTCCCTTCACACCCCGTGCCAACTTTCTGGCCGCCGTTTTCGGGGTGCGCGTCGGGGGCCAAAGGGGGGTGGGGTGGTACTGGCGATCTCGTTACCAAGGTAACTAGGAAACGTCCGACCGCTGTGGCCCGAGCGTCGGTTTTTTTTTTTCTTGGGTTTTTTTTTTTTTTTTTTTTACCTTCAGATCTTTCTTGGTCACGTCGGTGTGGGAGACGGCTCGAATGGTCCCCGAGAGCCAGGGCCACTCGGCGACGCGCTCCACGTCCCAGCTGCCGGGCCCGTCGTCGCTGCCGTCGGCCACGGACAGACTGAGGAATCGCTTCCCCACCAATACTGGCCAACTTTCCCCGAGCGTGAGCACCATGGTTTCCACGCCTGCAGGAAGGACTCCTCCCTGCAAGAACACAAAAACAAAATGCGGCGGGGCGGCGGGCCGGGCGCCGGGGCGGAAGGGGCGTCGGGACCCCGCGCGCCCCAGCGGACCCCGCACGCGCGCGCGCTCCTCGCGCTCCCCGCCGCCCCCCGGTGCCTCCCCCGCCGCCACCACCGGCCCCGGCGCCGCGTGACCCTCGCACTCCCAAGTTTCGCTTTTCCGAAACCTTCAGCCTGGCCGCTGAAGGAGTAAGGAGAAAATTCTTTGCGGCTCCGGCGGAGTCCGGGGGGATGGGGGCGGTCTGAAAGTGTTCGCCCCTCTCCCCGGAAAAGAAAAGGCCCCGACGCAGAGGGCCCGTCCCGGGCGGCCCCGAGGGAGGGGCGAGCCCGCGGCTCCGCACTTGTCCCGCCGCCCCGCCCCGACACCCCGCTTCCCGGCCGACGGCCCTGTCGCGCCCCGCGTCCCGGCGGCGCTGCGGCGCGGGGGCGGCGGGCTCGGCGTCTTCACCTTTCTTCCTCTTCCCCCGGCAGCTGAGGCCGCGGCGCTCTTACTCCGCCTCCCGCCTCCCGCCTCCCTGAGTCACCGGCGGCAGCCACCGTTTCCAGCCGCCCAGCCGACTCGAGCTCTGACTTGGTTCAAGAGCTCTCACAAGACACGCACAGCCTCCCGGGTCCGCCCCCTCGGAGCCGCTTCCGCCGCTCATTGGCTGAGGCTAAGGAGCTGGGCGAGGCTCCCGGGGAAACGGCTCGTCGCCATTGGCTGGAACCTCGGGGGCGGGGCAAGAGAAAAAAAACAATTCTGGGCTGCCTCCTCCCTCTCCCCTCCCCCTTCCGACTCCCGGACGACCCCCATTAGGTTAAAGTACACAGAACGTAAGGGAGAGATCCCTCCGCCACGGGCCATTCTTCCCATTTGTTGCCCCACGATAAGCAAAAAAGTCCCGCGAAATCAGTTATCAACTTTAGAACCTAGAGGGAAATCGCAGCGGTGCACAGTCTAGACTGACAGCGAACCTCAGGGCGGTTAATGCTTATTGGCTTGCGCCTCGAGCGCGTAGGCTGTCGACCGAAGATGGGCCTTTTACTTGGCGGAAGAATCTCACAGGAAAGGGGTGAGGGCGGTGCCAGAGCCGGCGGGGGAGGGAAGGGACGGGAACGTGCGGTTTCAGGCGTACTCAGCCAGAGGGAGGAGCCACAGTGCTCTGACGGTTTGTGCGCAGGCGCCTGTCGGAGCGGGGGGGCGGGGGGCTGCAGCTGGGGCTGCTGGGTGAAATGGCCGCGGGAGGCGCAGGCGCACGTGGTGCAGATCATGAAAGGCTTGAAGGCCGCCATTTTGGAGGAAACATGAAGAAAGGCGTGGAGGCTCTGGGAAACGAGGGTCATTAAATCGGGAGCCAAAAAGTCTATTCACTACGACGTTGAATGGAATTTTTTCATGCGGAAAAGGGGTGAGAAGATCGTTGAAACAAGGAAATTGAAGACAAGATGAAACTCAAAGTGATGCAAGAGCTATGAAATAGGAGGTTACTTTGAAGGACAAAGGAAGAAGAGGTGATTGTGTTGGGGCCCTAAAGTTTCTTGGTTGGCTGGTGAAAAAGAAATGGAATGAAGAGATTGAAGACCTAATTTGTAAAGGCTGGTGCTTGGAATGACATCGCATGTAGTGAGACTGAACCCAACTCTTAATTTTCTAAGTGTGAAAATCAACTGTTCAAAGGATTCAGATGAATGGCAAATTTTTTATTTTTAAGCACATATGCTTTGCATAGGTGACATTAAATGAATATTTTATTAGAAATAAATTCAGAATTATACACGAATAAGTACAATTTGTCTCAAAAAATAGAGACAAATTATACTTATTTGTGTGGGAAATTCGATGGGAAAGTGGGAGTATGGAGAAAAGAAAGGAAAAAATCCCTATCCAGTCCAACAAATTTCAGAAATGAAACAAAAAAATGAAAGGAAACCACGTAATTACGGCACACACAAAAAAGTCAAATATCAGTATTTACAATAAATGTGACTGGGTTAATTTTACTTATAATTTTAGAAAAGATCAATAAAATGTACTCATAAATGAACACCAGCAAAATGCAACAGAGGAAGTCTGAAAAATATCAGGTGAAACGATTTATTAATCAAATGGCAACTGAAGTTAAAAAAAAAAAGCAATATTAATTGAAAGCAAAACGGATTTTATGTCAATACAAGGTATGTTCCAAAACAGCAACATACACTCCAATTATTACGGTACTGGAAATATATGCCCAACCTCAGCTAAGACTATGGAGTATTAGAAGTATTAAAAACAGTGTAGAGCTTCTAATCAGAATATGTAAACACATTTGTTCCAGAAATAAACAAATTGAAATTTGAAATTTGGTAGAACTTGTCCCAAGCTTGGAAATGCATAATTCTTTTTATATTCATGGGTCCATGACTTAAAGAAATAAGTCCATGGAAGTAAATATTATCTATTTTATAAGAATTGCAAAACCTATTACCAAATCTGAAGCACTGTACAAGAAAGAAAAATTATAGTTCAATCACATTTAAAGATGGGAAATCCTTATTACCGGCAAGTTAAGCCGAATTTTATTATTTAAATGATTGATTATATTTAAATACAAGGATACAGCAAGACTAGAAAATTAGTATAATTCAATATCAATCTAAAATGGCCACCAAGAATCCAAGTTCTTTACTTGATTATGGAGGGTTTTCCCCCTCATGCAACATCGGTGAAAAATCTAAGAATATGACACAAAGGTGGAATAACATTGATTTAGTGATAAGAAAATTACGTGTTCATTTTAATAGAAGCTATAAAGAGCATACACTGAACACTTACAAAATTAATGCATCAAGAGCACATATATCAAATACCTAGTCATGAATTTAAAAAATAATTTTAAAATTAGAAACAAATTACTAAAATTTTACTATAGACTATACCCATACATATGTACTAGAAAATATCAACAGAGTTGTTCAATATTGTGAGTGGTTGTAAAAGTCATAAACTATTTCATTTTGGGAATGAACAAATGAAATAATGTAGTATATCTAATGGAAAATGTCGAAGTGTTTGCAAAACTATCTTGATATACTAATACATATTAGTAAAATAATTTTAAATTTTTTTATTTTTAAAGTAGTTCGTAATATTTGATTGAATATAATATTCAAAAACCAACTCCACCATCTTTACACATTCCCACCACCATATTCCAGATGTTAACATCCCAAACCCCAATCCCTGCCCCAAAGCAAAACCGAAATAATTATATTTTGTATTGTTCAGTAAAAAAAATTTTTTTAAAGATTTGTAGTGACTTTTTTTTTTGGTTTTTGGATCACGTCCGTTGATGCACAGGGGTCACTCCTGGCTCTGCACTCAAGAATCACCCCTGGAGTGCTCAGGGGACCATATGGGATGCTGGAATTCGAACCCAGGTCGGTCGTGTGCAAGGCAAACGCCCTACCCACTGTGCTATCACTCCAGCCCTGTAGTGATATTTTAAAGCACCTACAAAACAACACAAAATGCATGTCCCATAAAGTATCTGTTAAAACACTGGGGCCAAAGAAACAGTAAGGCAGTTATAGCTCATGTCATTCAGGTGGCCAACTCCAGTTCTATCCCCAGCACCACATATGGATCCCTTGATACAAACAGATCCAGGAATAAGCCCTAAGCATCATTGGATATGCTCCAAAACCAAAACTAAATCTCACAACGATGGTTACTGTATTAGGGGTTCACACTTAAATTATTGGTCAAAAATCATCTAGCATTTGGATTCATTTTCATAAGGTGATTGTATACATAAATATCACTTTTGAAAGTTAAAGTTAATTTTTAAATTTTATAGACGGAATTGGCTACATTAATAAAGCATTAATTATAAATTATAATCAGTACAAGATTAAAGAAGGATGCAATGTAAGATCAACAAAATACCTGAGAAGTTTATTCCTTAACAGTCATCAGCTAGAATATACGAAGGAATATTCAAAAAAATATACAAATTATATTCAAAAGAATTACTTATGATCGTGAAAACTGTAAAATACCTAAGAAAGTGCAAAATGTTAAATAGAGTTCCTGAATACCCATATGAAGTAAATGTAAGACTTTAGCAACTTGCATAAAATTCCAAAATCTTTTATTTCTGTGACTTAACAAGTGTCATTTTCTTTCATATTCCTTGAAAATTTCCTTTAAATTTTCCTTGAAAAATAAAAATAGAAATATATAATTAAGGGATTATGAGAATACCCATGTCTATGTGAAAAATAGTTTTTATTAATAATTTCAAAGTGTGACTAACAGGTTTTGAGCTCAATTGGTTATTCATTGGGCAAAAAAATTATTGCAGATCACATCAACTTTCACAAAAATAAGTTTCAGATGTATAAAATAATTTAACATTTAATATGAAAAATCTAGCTAGACATAAAATGTCTGATCTTCTTTATTTTTCTCTTTCTCTTCCTCATCCAAGATCTAGTATATACTTTCTACCTGCAACCCAAATGTTGCCTGAGGGACAACAACGATTTTCTAAAGCCTTAAAGGAAATTAGCAACCATAAATATGGAAACTGTTTGGACATTGATTCCTCAACTGAAAAATAATTAGAGTTTTAGAACAGAGTATTTTTGTCTAAATATATTTCCCTTAAATGGCACAAAAATGTTCACCTGAAAATTAATTGCCTTGTGGTATTTCTGTCAATTCAATATACTTATGAGAAGCAGCACATACATGTTCCTTGCCTCTTTTTTTTTTTTTTTTTTTTTTGCTTTTTGGGTCACACCCGGCAATGCGCTCTACGCTCAGGAATTTCCCTTGGTGGTGCTCAGGGGACCATATGGGATGCTGGGATTCGAACCCGGGTTGGCCGCATGCAAGGCAGACGCCCTACCCGCTGCGCTATCTCTCCAGCCCCCCTTGCCTCTTTTAAAGCATGTTATGTTGAGGAAAAAATTTTACATCCAAATAAATGCAGTTTGAGGTTGGCAGTCTCATCAGTTTCCAAATGCATGTATCCATACAACCCACATGCCATCAAGATGAAGAACTGATAGATGCCCCACAGTTTAATTTTATATGGTCTGTAAATAAATAAATAAAATAAAATAAATAAATGACTTTTACATTTTTTAATGTTTAAAAAAATAATAAAATTTTGTGACTTAAATTACATAAAATTTGATTTTCAGTGTTTTAAATTAAGGATATACCCACATCTACTTGTTTATGTTTTATGTGAATTTTATGGAAAAATTGAATAGCTGTGACACAGATTCTACCGAGGCTTAAAATATTTACTATTCTTTCCTTACAAAAAATGTTTGCCAATATTTGAAAAAGAGCATTCCATCATTCCTCACTGTTCTTAATTGTTTTTTATTTTCCTAGTCAATATCTCTGCCCACAGATAACCTTTTGGGTTTCTGTCACCATAAATCAGCTTTGCTTTTCTTGAATTTTGCTTAAATGAAATGCTCTTTTGTGTCTTTTTTTTGGCATGTTTTTGTGATTCATCCATGCGATTACATCTATAAGATGACTGAACCCTTTGATTACTAGATCATTGTCTGAATGTCATTATTTATATATGCCATGCTTTGTACATTCTCTATCAATTGATACTTGAACAATTTTCAGTTCTTTGTTATTATGACTAATTTATGTTACTAGTAAGTTTTTTGTTTGAATTTACTTGTTAGCATTTGATTTCTGTTGTATGTTTTGTCTAAATATGTTTTAATAAAGTTTTCCATGATGATTTATTACATTCAATATTCCAACACCAATCCTACCACCATTATACCTTCCTACCACCATTATTTCCCATTTTCCCATCACAACCCAAGCCTGCCCCAATAGCAGTCCCTAAATTATTTATTTTGTATTGATTGTTATGATAAATTCACTAAAAATGATCAAAAAAGATTTCCTGGGGCTGGAGCGATAGCACAGCGGATAGGACATTTGCCTTGCACATGGCCAAACTGGGTCCGATTCCCAGCATCCCATATGGTCCCCTGAGCATGGCCAGGAGTAATTCCTGAGTGCATGAGCCCGGAATAACCTCTGTGCATTGCCAGGGGTGACCCAAAAAAGCAAGGAAAAAAAAAGACTTCCTTAGAAGAAAGTGTGTGAAGATTGTTGTATCTTACCCTGGTGCCACTGAGCCATTGAGTATAAGAGATTACTAACATGTTATTACAGGTTGAGCCTTACTATTTTCTTAATCAAGATTGGTTGCCTTCTACACCCCATCCAATGTGGTGTGTTACTTCTGGTATATCAGTGGTAAAGAGTATGAGATGATGTGGCTATGCACTCCAGGAATTCTAAAATTTTGATGGAGTGATACAACTGGAGTTAAATGTTTTTTTTTTTTTTTGCTTTTTGGGTCACACCCAGCGATGCACAAGGGTTCCTCCTGGCTTTTCACTCAGGAATTACTCCTGGCGGTGCTTGGGGGACCATATGGGATGCCGGGGATCGAACCCGGGTCGGCCGCGTGCAAGGCAAACACCCTACCCGCTGTGCTATCGCTCCGGCCCCTGGAGTTAAATGTTTAACTGGATGTGACTTTGGAGTCTGGAAGCATCTCTGCAGCTTGCTGCTCTCTATTAAGATTTATTTATGAGTCTCTGATCATGGCCAATTAATGAGCTTATATTGTATCAACAGTTGCCATTTTTCTACATTAAATTTAAAAATAAATAAGAAGACATCAGGTTCTAGAGAGATAAAATCAGAAATTCAAAAAAGATTTCATTTTTTGGGGGGGGGTCACACCTGTCAATACACAGGGGTTACTTCTAGCTCTGCACTCAGGAATTACTCCTGGCAGTGCTCAGGGGACCATATGGGATGCTGGGGATCGAACCTGGGTGGACCACGTGCAACATAAATGCCCTCCCCGCTGTACTATGGCTCAGGTCTCAATGTTCTGCTTATATATCTTTCAGTTATTTAACTTTCTGTATTCTTTACTCTTTGGTGCAAAACCATGTTTCTGCCCAATATAATTTCCCTTCAGAATAGTAGAACTGCACTGTAGCACTGTCATCCTGTTGCTCATTGATTTGCTTGAGCAGGCACCAGAAATGTCTCCATGTGAGACTTTTTGTTACTGTTTTTGACATATAGAATATGCCACGGGTAGCTTGCCAGGCTCTGTCATGCAGGCGGGATACTCTTGGTAGCTTGCTGGACTCTTCAAGAGGGACAGAGCAACTGAACCCAGGTTGGCCTCATGCAAAGCAAAAACCCTACTCACTGTGCTATTGCTCCAAGATGCTCAGGGGTTACTCCTGGCTCATGCACTCAGGAATTACTCCTGGCCATGCTCGGGGGACCATATGAGATGCTGAGAATCGAACCCGGGTCGGCTGCATGCAAGGCAAACACCCTACCTCTGTGCTATCACTCCAGCCCCCAGATTAGTAAATTTTAAAAATGAATTAGTAACTTATTCATAATTATGTTGACATAAGGACCAATGAAAGGAACAATCTGATTACTGCTCACTGTGCAAATACATCTTATGATATAAGTAGGTCTAGAATTTAATATATCCAATTGTATTGCATGTTTCTACTGATAAAACTTAATCAAGAAAAAAAGAACATGGATTTGGTACCAGGCTGTTTTTTTGTTTGTTTGGTGTTGGTTTGGAGGCCTCCCAACTTTACTCAAGGGTTACTCCCAGTTTATTGCTCAAGGCCGTGCAGTGCTTAGGCTTGAACCCAGGCCTCTCACATGCAAAGCATGTACTCAGACCATTGGGCCATCTCTTTGACTTCTGTTTGCTTTTAAGAACAACTCAATGATTTGGGGACTAAGTAAATAATTACCTTATTATTTATGTAAGGGAAAAAGTACAAAGTGACATCCATTACTAATATCAGAACTCTTCCCAAGTTTATAAATTAATATAGTATTCATTTTGTGTTGCTTACTTTGCTTTAGAATGAAGACTCCAAAGCATTTTTTGCCTACCATCCCTTTTCAGGAAAAAAAAAATCACCAATGCCCACCTGGAAAAATCTACCTTCTTTAAGTGAACAAAGAGAAATTTCCATCAAGTTGTACTGGAGGCTACTACCACGATCCACCTAGTGTTCTAGTGCCCCCAGAGGGTAGAACTGCCCCCTTTGGGAAACATTGCTTTAGAATATGAACCAAAGCCACTAATTTAAATTTGACGTATATACACAATACACATATAATTTTAGGAAAAATATTTACATATAAAAATGATATATAAACTATTTTTAAATATTAGATGTAGGAGAACATTGGGTTTGTCCTTTCAGCCTTGCTGCGGGGAACTTAGGTTTATCGGGTTACACCCATCAAAGTGCTCCCGAGACACTCCCATTCCTTTATCTGTAAACTCTTCTCTGCACCCTCCTTCCCAACTAGTTAATCACCTTTTCCCTAATCAGATTCTGTTATCTTGTAAGATCAGATCCTTCTAAGGACTCTGAACTTTTAAGTTAGTGTCTTTTGTATAGTTTACCTTAAAGCAATGTCCTTTACGAATGGACAAAGGAAGACAGTTAATATTATGCTCTGTGACTTGGGAGTTGATTGACTCCAATAATATTTACTCCTGGGCATCTGCTTTCTCGACTCAGTTGCCCTTAGTTCCTAGCACCCCAAAAGCAGGGTCCTGACAAGGGATGGAATGGATCCAGGTCAATCTATGAGCTACCCTGGCATCAAAATGGGCCAGGCCAAAGTGCCACAATACTCAACTATAAGTTGAGAGCATGGTCATAGACAAATGCTGTCATGATCCAAAAGTAACTACGAGACTAGGATCCTGCTGGGGTTGGGAAGACTAACCTGACCTGAGGACTATGGTCTAGAAAATATAGTGAGATGTCCTCAGAAAGAACCAAACTCTAAGTTTGATACATCTCTTACTGTGCTCATACAGAAGACATTGCTAGAAATATTTGAAGTATATTTACTATAACTATGTAAGTGGATTACTAGGTGAGGAAATAAGAAGCAACACACCCTTGTTTGGATCCCACCCTTGAGCAGACCTCCTAGTAATCTCCTTAGATGAGATTTTTGTCCTTGAGGAGTGGTCTTACGCTCTTTGTTGATTTGTTAATGTTCTGACCCACATTTATGTTACTGCCCTATGTAATTGCTATATAAACTAAGACTATAAGATCTGGGGGGTGGGGGGAGAAGCAGAAGGGGAATGAAGATTGGAATAAACTGCAACTGATACCGACCAGCCTGGTACTCGTTCCTTCCTTTGCCTGCTCATCTCCATCAGCTTCCCTGAGGTGGGGGAAGGGGCGTGAGACTACCGGGCAGCGGGAGAGATAGAGCCCTGATGCCCTGCCTCTTTTGTGAACACACAATTAGGAACGATCCATTTTGTATTTTGCTTAATGAAACATTAAAATAGGAAGAATTGTAATTAGAGTAATGTAGATGTATATTATTCTTCTTTCGTACTTACACAGACTATACATTGTACTGAGAGGATTCATTATGAGAAAAATGTCAGTGATACTTTTGTGGGAGGGATCCTCTCAAGCTCAGGAGATGTGGTGGACATTCCAGTGATACCCAACCAACCAGATCAGATAGTTTGTTGCTAAGGCCTGGTGATGCCATATACTAGGGGTGTACTGTGGTATGCTGGGGGTCACCAGGACCAAACACAATGATGTTGGGAGGTGGAGGAGTATGCAGTGCCATAAATGGAACTTAGGACCTTACACATGCAAAGTATTTACCCTTTTTTTTGAGTATATGTACCATAGTTTCTTTATTTAGTCATCTGTTCTTGGACATAAAGTATTTACCCTTAACTCCTGATCTTAATTCTGTGGCTTTAACTAGGCCAAGCCAATATACTTGAAATCTTTTTTGTTTTGTTTTGCTTGTTTGGAGGCCACACCTAGCTGAGTTGAGGGCATACTTCTGGCTTTGTGCTCAGAAAGCACTCCTGCAGTGTTTGGGCCAATCATCTTCGATGCTGTGGATTAAATCAGGGTCAGCTACATGCAAGGCAAATACCATTCCTGCTCTACTATCTCCAGTTTAAAATCATATTGGAAGGAATAAATTAGAAACTAATTTGCAAGCTTGAAAGGTGAAGTCTTTCTGTATTCTTTATTCAACTGATCTTAATTTTTCCTCTTACAGAAAAATTTATTATAAATGTATTGCATTTTTGTAGTTTTCAAGGAGACTACAATTTATACTAATGAGCTTCTTCAGGATCTTGCAGTATACACTTGCTGGGCATTAGCTAGTTCAGCATTTTGAGGGGGAACTGAGGAGGTTTGAAAAATATCAGGTAGTGTTCAGGGATTGCTCTTGGCTCATGTTCAGGATTTACTCTGGTGGGGCCCATATGCAGTGCTGGGTTTAGCTGTAGGCAAGTAAAACACCTTAACCTCTATATTATCTCAACTTTTAACTTTTTTTCACAATACTTTCAATTTCATTTTTGAAAGATATTTTAAAATTAATTTTTATTAAAAACACTGTTATTTACAAAGTTTTTTATTATACAATTGTTTCAAGTCTTTAGTGTTCCAACACCACCCATGTGACTTTCCCTCCACCAATGTCTGTAAAACATGACAGATTTACTTTATATTGCTTATTCCAACAAAATGTTAAGAAATGGCAAATAGAATGATCAGAAAATTAATCAGTAAGAGCCAACTTGTGATTTCTATATGATTTTGACTTATATAAATAAAATTAATATCATTTAGTATGGTATAATAAAAAAGCTATTCTTATTTACATATATACATTTTCAACTCTGGAATCTAAAGTATATTACATCAAATTTTATTTTATACTTGGATACTGTCATGGTAATAATCATGTCTCACCTGTCATTAATAAAAGTTTTAAAGCTTTCCGCCGCGGCTGCCGCTCGAGCAGGACCAAGGAGCCCAAATGAGCTACTTCGGACATCAGCAGCCCACTGAAATACTTCCAGAATGTGAACTGAGAGTTTACGCCAGGCTGCGCCAGCGGGGAAGGGTCTCTCTCTAGATTTTTCCATCTTATGAGCACCACAAAAGGGTGAAAGCTTGCAGTGATGTAATTTCTGGCAGAATTTTCCCTGGACTTTATACAGAAATCCAAAACCTAATGTCATCTAATCATCAGCAATATGAAATGGTTCCGTTTTAACGGGTCAGACTTTGGGGGGAAAATCCTAACAAGAATAGTAAGTCTTTTGTTGAAATATTGAAGGCAATCAAAGTAGCAGCCATCTCTCTAGACTGAACTAAGCTATAACCCCACGCCGGCTGAGGAGAAGAAATATCCTTCTTTCTCGGGAAGAAATGCTGCGTGGCGTCAGCCATATTATGATGTCCATTAAGCAGACATGATCTTGGTGTCGCGGGAACGGGATATAAGGGGGAAAAAAATTATTATGTACTTGGAACAGCGGGACGCTGGTGGAGTCTCGAGCCAGGGCGATACCAGTGCACTACTTTTGGTTCCAGAAACTGCTTGCAGATATGCTGCTAGACTATCAACTAAGCCATAGCCCCACGCCGGCTGACGACGGGAAATAACCCTCTTTCTCGGTTTTTTTCCCTTTGTCGGGCAGCGTGGCGTCAATCATATTATGAGGATTACTAAACAGGCATGAAATCAGTGGCACGGGAAGGAGGGGGAAAAAGAAAAGAAAAGTTATGTACCTGGAACAGCGGGACTTAATATCTCTACATTCTCAGCAATGGAAAACTAATTATCAAATGCTTCCTTGGCAGTAGGACTGTCTTTTTTTGGGGGGGGAAACTCCAACAACAATAGTGAGTTATGTGTTGAAACATGGAATGTAACAAAAGTAAAGAGAAAACGAAGTGAAATTTATCACTTATGTGGGCGGGGGCTGGGGGGCGGGAGGGGGCAGGAGGTATACTGGGGTTGGTGGTGGAATATGGGCACGGTGAAGGGAAGGGTGTAATAAAAATATAACAAAAATATAAAAGTTTTAAAGCAATTCTGTGTTAATATATTTTGGCTTTTACATGGAATAGGTAAGGTCAACATATGTAAATTTTCCCCCAATACTTCATATAAACACTGTAGTTTGCTAAATTGTTCATGATGACTCCCAAATAAATCTCAGAAGAGAGCAACAAGCTGTAGAGATATCTCCAGACCCCATGCCAGACTGTTTCATCTGGGGCAACCCAAAGTGGGCTGGGTGAATCCCACCACCCACGCCAACAGAACCCCAGCAGCCGAAAACCTCCAAAACTGAATTGCTGCCATGCTCACAGTTGATCTCCACAGGCTCAGGATGAACCTTATTCATGAGAGTGAATCTGCTGAAAAACTCTGGTATGTGGGTTTTGTGATCAAAATCTCCAGGCTTTCACAGTCAGGAGTGGGCAGCCTCCACACATCTCCCTGTTCTTCTGGGAGCCTGGCAGTCACACCCACGAACTGCTTCTAGTACCATATAAGCTCATTAATGGTCATGATCCAAATAAATCTTGGAAGAGAGCAATAAGCTGCAGAGATGCCTCTGGTCCCCAAAGTCATCATCCAGTTAAAAATTTAACTCTAGCTGTATCACCCTATTTAAAAGAATTTTAGAATTCCTGGAATGAATGCAGCTGCATAATATCTCATATTCTATGTCACTGATGTACCAGGAGTAGCACAGAATATTTGATGGGGTGTAAAGTAGAAGGCAACCTATCTCGATAAAAAAATTAGGCACAAGGCTCAACCTGTAACAATATGTTAGTAACCTCTTATACCAGAGCTTATAGGCTCCAGGGTGAGATACAACTATCTTCACACACTTTTCTCTAAGGAAACTTATTTGGATCATTTTTAGCAGATTATTCATAAGAAGCAATAAAAACTAAATTATTTAGGACCTGCTTTGGAGGCAGGTTTGGGGGAGAATTCAAAATAACGGTGGTGGGAAAATATAATGCTGGTGGGATTGGTGCTGGATTACTGAATGTAATTATTGTAAACAACATTATAAAAATAAAATAAAATATTTGTTTGGGCTTTTGGGGTCATACCTGGTGATATTCAGGGGTTACTCCTGGCTCAGCACTCAGGAATTACTTCTAGATGTGCCCAGGGGACCATATGGGAAGCTGGGGATCAAACCCAGGTTGGCCGTGTGCAAGGTAAACAGATAGTACCCACTGTACAATCGCTCCAGCCCCTAAAATAAAATTTTATTTTATTTTTTAAATCAAATTTAAAAACAAAACAAAACAAAAAACAGAAAAAAAAGTTGTTCATGATGATTTGTTGCAGGCATTTAACATTCCAACATCAGTCCCTCTGGGATCATGGCTGTTAAGTGACTTGATCAGGAGCCAGAGCTATAGTTAAATTTTTAACTGGGTGGCAGCTTTGGGGTATGTGTATGACTGCAAGAGCTTCTGGAAGTACAGGGAGATGGGGGAGGTAGCCCATTCCTGACTCCACAAAAGTCCAGAGATTTCAATCACAAGACCCTTGTACCTAAATTTTTCAGCAGATTAATGTCTGGGGGAGGCTCAGTCCCGAGATAGTGGAGTCTGACCAGGAACGTGGTGATGGTTGTCAAGGGTGGGAGCAAGCTGCTGCTAGGGCTCTGTTTGGCGAGCCAGCCATCCCCACTCCAGGGTGCCTCAGATATCTCATCCATGCAAGGGTGTCTGAAAAAAATCTTTGAAAGATATTTTTGCTGTATCTTAGACACTAGCTTGAGAAGGTATTATTTTTTTCCTTTATGTTTTATCCTGTGCCCTGTTTAAAGTTTTTTCTCTCAGGTTAGAGATAGTACAGCAGGCTAACCACTTGCCTTGGTCTGGTCTCTGGCATGCCAGATGGTCCCCAATCCTGGCAGGAGTGATTTCTGAGCTCAGAGCCAGGAGTAAACCCTGAGTTCCATTGACTGTAGTCCCCCAAAGTAACAAAATTAAAATAAAAAGATTTCCTCTCTCCAGGGAATTTCTCTATCTGTTAATATATATTAGTATTATCTCATGTATATATCCTATAAAGAGAATTTCACTGTTAATATATTTTTATATTTAAGTTGTCTACTAAATCTTTTATGTATTTAACTGTCATTAAAACAATATGAAGTCGGGGCTGGAGCAATAGCAGAGCGGGTAGGGTTTTTGCCTTGCATGCAGCCGACCCGGGTTCAACTCCAAGCATCCCATATGGTCCTCTGAGCACCGCCAGGGGTGATTCCTGAGTGCAGAGCCAGGAGTAACCCCTGTGCATCGCCGGGTGTGACCCCCCAAAAAGCAAAAACAAAGCAATATGAAGTCTGATTATGCCAATGTGCTCTGTCTCACTCTATTCTCTTTTTCTTCTCCTCCCACCCCTCCCCATCCTGTGTGCTCAGTAGACTAGGGCCACTCCCTTTAGTACTTAGCCCTGTGTATATGGTCCACATATTTGGTTCTCTGCCAGGAGTGGGGTGTGAGAAACCAGAGACATACTTTGTGCCACTGGGATGTGTCTAGGCATGTGCTCTGCCAATTGAGCTACCTGGCCCTATTTTCTCTTTCGACAGTGAATTTCATTCTCTTGTCTTTATTTATTTTACCATATTAGCTTTCTTGCTTTTGAAAATAAAATCTGTCTTGAGCCCAGGACATAGCTTAAGTGGGAGAGTTCCAGTGGTCTGTTAACAGCCCAGAATTCAATCCCAACCACTATGTGGCTCTCATACACTGCCGGTCTATTTCAGACCAAGATCTATAAGGATAGCACATATGTGTGTAAATATACATACATATATATTTATATACTTAACTTTTAAATTTTTATTAAGTGATGTACTAAGGATTGGGAGTGGGTGGGTATTTGTTTTGTTTTGGGATCTCGGGGGTTATTCCTGGCTCTGTGCTCACTAATGACCTTGGTGGTGTTCAGGGGACCATATGTAGGACTGTTGATTTGCACCAGGGTTGAGGCCTGCATCCACATGCAAGACAAATACCTTACTATATCTCCTACCTTACATTTTAATGTGTAAATCAAAACTGATTTAAGTTATATTCATGCTCAAAAAGGAGAATTTCTTTTCTGTCAAACTGTTTCTGTGGGAGAGGGAAAGTAGAGAAATGGGACCATCTAATTGTCTCATTGATCAGGAAGTGGGTTTTAATTTTTGTTCATTAGATTCAGTATATTACAGACAGTCTTTATTATTTGAGACTACGTCAAGATTTTGATGGAATTGTCAGTAGAGTTATTCTTCTGATTTTTCTTTCTGCCATTTCATCATTTGAAGCATATTTCATATATTAATTTGTGGTCTTCTCTTTACTGTATGTGTTTATTATTTTAATAGATTTATAATTAGTTTTGGGATTTTTAATGGCTATTATCATGTGGTCAGCAAATAGTAAAAGGTGTACCCCTTCCTTCAGTATGAATCCTAAAATTAAAATTTTCCTGTTCTATCTAATTACTTGCTAAGACTTCCAGCCCTATATTGAAAAGTTACTATGAGTGTGGACATCTTTGTCTTATTCCTGATCTTAAGGGAGGGAGCTTTCAGTTTCTGCTGTTGAATATGTTATTGACTGAATTTTTCATATGTTGTCTTTATTATATTGAGATACATTTTTCTATGACCATTTTATTTTTCTGTGTATAAAGAGTTTTTATATGAAAGGATATTAAGTCTTGTCAAATGCATTTTCTGTATCTGTTAAGATGATCGTGTTGGGGGTATGGTGCTGCCCAGCAGGTCAACCTGCTGATGTGACTGCATCAGCAGCCTGATGATGCCTTCAGTCTTCCTGGTACCCCAAAATTGTTGCTGTGCCTCTGGCTAGACTCAACAACTTGTGACCAAGTTTCCTGAGAAATTAAATGGCCAAAAGTTAGGTATGTGGGAGTCATGCCCACAAACCACCTCCAGTTCAGCTATATGAGCTCATTTATCAGCCTTACTCCAGAGACCCATAAATAAATCTCGAAAGAGATCAAAATAAGCCCATTTAAGCACATTAACCGACATGATTCAGAGGCTCACAAATGAATCTTGGAAGAGACCAACACGCCACAGAGATATTTCCCCTCAAGTCCCTCATGCCAGGGTGATTTCATCAGGGCACCTTGGAAGGGGGCAAGTGTGTCACTCTGTTTGCCCCAAATGAACCCCACCACTCTCACAGATGACCACAGGCTCATCCCGAGCCCTCTACACATGAGAATGAATCCACTGAAAAACCCAGGTATGTGGAACTAGTGACTGAAAACTCCAAGCTTCGCGGAGTTGGGGATGAGTGACCTCTCCCCATCTAGCAACCCCTCTGGTTTTGTGGCTGTCACGCCCACAAACTGCCTCTGGGTGCCGTTTAAGTGCATTAATGGCTATGGTATGGAGATTCACAAATGAGTCTCAGAAGAGAGCAGCACGCTGCAGAGATGGCTCCAGATCCCAAATATTTAAAATATTTTAGAATTCCAGGAGTGCGTGGCTGCTTTCAAAACAAGCAATACAAAATAAATTATTTAGTATCTGCCTAAGGGGCAGGCTTGGGTGGCGGTGGGAAAATTCGAAATAATGGTGGCGGGAAGGTGGAATGGTAGTGGGATTGGTGCTAAAATGTCACATGTAAACAATTATTGTGAACAGCTTTATGAAAATAAAATTTAAAAATTCAAAAATTTGGAAAAGATGATCATGTATTGTTTCTTCTCTATATTGATGTGGTATATCATCTGTATATGTTGAACCATCCTTACATCCCTGGTATAAATTTTACTTGAATATGGTCACTGTCACTGTCACTGTCATCCTCAAGCAGGCACCAGTAATGTCTCCATTGTGAGAATTATTGTTACTGTTTTTGACATATCAAATACACCACAGGTAGCTTGCCAGGCTCTGCCATGCTGGTGGGATACTCTCGGTAGCTTGCCGGGCTCTCTGAGAGGGGCGGAGGAATTGAACTGGGGTCTGCTGCGTGCAAGGCAAATGCCCTACCCACTGTGCTATATCGCTCCAGCCCACCTTGAATATGGTATAGGAATATTTTTAAATGTTAGTGAATTCAGTTGCTAGTATCTTGTTGTGAGTTTTTGCATATATTTCATCAGAGATATTGATCTGTAGTTTTCTTTTGTTTTTGTGCGGGGGTCCTTGGGTCACACCCAGGCAGTGCTCAGGGCTTTTTCCTGGCTCTACTCTCAGGGGTCACTCTTGGAAGGTTCCAAGGACTATATGCAGTTTTGGGGATTGAACCCAGGTTGGCCATATGCAAAGCAAATGTTCTATCTACTATACTATTACTCCGCCCAGGTCTGTAGTTTCCTTTACACAATGTCCTTGTCTAGTTTCAAAGTCATGATTGTGGCTCTATCAATATCCCTCCTTTCTGGGGTTCCAGATATTAGACTCAGCAATATCTTCATTGTCAGTACACTTTAAGAAGTCAGTATAACAATAGATGAGCACACTGACAGAGCCCCTGATATGATGGAAAAGGCAAGATCACAGAGATTGTAAAAAGGCCAGCAGTAGGGGCTGGAGAGATAACACAGCGGGTAGGGCGTTTCCTTGCATGCGGCCGACCCGGGTTCAAATCCCAGCATCCCATATGGTCCCCTGAGCACGGCCAGGGGTAATTCCTGAGTGCAGAGCCAGGAGTAACCCCTGTGCATAGCCATGTGTGACCCAAAAAGCCAAAAAAAAAAAAAGGAAAAAAAAAGAAAAAGGTCAGCAGTAGCAGGGGTTTACAGGAGGCAAAAAGGATAAATAGGCAGAGCACAGAAGACTTCTTTAGGCCTTAAAGATATTATCAATGCAATAATGATGTCCACATGTTACATACCTTGTACATAGACTCTCCAACACCATGAATAAACCTTAATGTACACATGAACTCAGGGTAATTGTGATGTGTTAGTGTCATTCAGGCAATTGTAAAGAATCCACCATTCTAATGTGACAGATTGATAGTGGGAGAGTTTATATGTATATGGGGGTTAGATAGAAAATCTTTGCACCATTATCTCATTTTTTTCTGTGAACCTAAAACTGAATTTAAAAATTGGACTATGCCTGGCAGAGCTCAAGGGCTATTCCTGGCTTTGTGCTTGAGCTTAACCCTAGCAGACCTGGGGGATAACATTTGGTACCAGAGATAGATGTGGGGTCAGCCATGTGCAAGACAAGTACCTTAACCCCTACAGTATATCTTTGGTTCCTCTGTACTATCTGTCTGGTTAAAAGAAAATCTTTTATATAAAAGTCTTTTGCATACCACCACCAGAGTAGTGCTCCTGTAGCACAAAATATGCAGTGTCTGGGGGGTAAAAAAGGTGCCAAATGCTCTTATTATGGCTTCTAGGATTCCCCCAACTTGCAGCCCTCTTGCACATATTAATTGTAGTAAATGTAAATACACTTTTCATTCTCCACACCTTCTCTAATGTTTCTTAATGTTATGATTTTGTTCAGATTGTCCTAAGAACACAGATTACCTAACCCTTCCCTAAAATTTGTCTACTTGCTGCTCACCTTTAAAACACAGCTCTAGTACCACCTTTCAGGCTGAGCTAAACACCAAGCTCTCCATCTGCTCTCATCTTACTTCACCCACTCCTCAGCAAGAGTAAGGCTGCTCCACCGTATGTGTCCTGAAGTGATAATAGAATGCCAAAGACATACAACTTACTCATTTATTTTTATTTTGGGAGACTCGGGTCACACATGGTGGTGTTCAGGGATTATTTCTGGCTCCATACTGAGGAATTATCCTGGCGGTGCTCAAGGAACCTTACAGGATGCAGGAGAATCGAACCTGTGTACACCATGTGCAAGATAAACTCCCTATCCATTGTATTATTGCTCCAGCCCCCGCCCCCAGATTACTCTTCAATATATATGTTCGCATGAGGGAGAAGTGATCTTTGCTGTCGTACACTATTGAGATTGGGGGTGGTGTGTGTGTGTGGTCATTCATTATCATTGCATAATCTACCCATCCTGATCTGGATGCTGACAGGACATACCACTAATAGGCAGGTTGTCTGACTGCCATGCCATGGAACAGGGTCTCCAGAAACACAAGGGTGCAGCACACGGCAACTCAGTTATACAAGGTCTAAAATACTTTCACTGATTCAACCTCATTTCTGTTTCAAGAATCCATACTGATAGTCTTATAAATTCCAGGGCAGGGTGGATTGATAAGGCAAGACGATGATGAGGATGCATGAAAAGTCTTTATCATCATCATCTAGAAGATGGATGACTAGACATTTAGGTTCATAAAGATTTAGTTTCGTCACTCACTCCCTGTGGTAGACTTCTGTGATTTGCATATTGCATTTAGAATTATAGCTCAAGCCTCACATTGGCACACTTATCTTCCTGCACTGGCCCCACCCACCTCTGCTCTTCTCTCCTCCCACAGTCCCTGCTCACTGGCTGGTTCCCACTAGGACTATACTTTGAAGCTAAGTCTGGAACTTTCTTCTCCCATATCTTCCCAAGATTGGCTTCTTGTACTCATGCAAATCTCAACTCATATTTTATTTCTTTAAAGGGATTTTTCCTATCAAGCCCCTTTCTGCTCCTCTCCACATCCCTATCTCAACTATTACACTTACTTTCTTCTTTTTTTAAATTTTATTGAATCACCTTGAGATAGTTACAAGCTTTCATGCTTGGGTTACAGTCACACAATGATCAAACACCCATCCCTCCACCAGTGCACATTTCCCACCACCAATATCCCTGGTAAAACCCCCCTTTCCCACCCTCCCCCTGCCTCCATAGCGGACAATATTCCCCATACTCTCTCTCTACTTTTGGGCATTATGGCTTGCAACACAGACACTGAGAGGTCATTGTGTTTGGTCCATTATCTACTTTCGGCACACATCTCCCATCCTGACTGATTCCTCCAGCCATCATTTTCTTAGTAATCCATTCTCTATTCCATCTGCCTTCTCCCCTCCGCTCATGAAGCAGGTTTCTAGCTATGGGGCAATCCTCCGGGCCCTTGTCTCTACTGTTCTTGGGTGTCAGCCTCATGTGATGTTATTCTATACTCCACAAATGAGTGCAGTCCTTCTATGTCTGTCCCTCTCTTTCTGACTCATTTCAATTAGCATGATACTCTCCATGTCTACCCATTTATAACTTCACCTCTCCTATCAGCTGCATAGTATTCCATTGTGTAGATATACCAAAGTTTCTTGAACCAGTCATCTGTTTTAGGGCACTTGAGTTGTCTCCAGATTTTGGCTATTGTGAACAGTGCTGCAATATTACACTTACTTTCATCCTGGCACTTATCAACTGAAATCATTCTGTTGATTTATACACCTGTTTGCCTGTTTATTATCCATCTCCACTATCTTCTACATACATCTGAGAGAAAACTTGTATGTGTTCTGTTAACTTCAGAAAACCTGGTGAAAATTCTTCCCAAACTGGGTCTAACACTTGCTAAATGCTCAATTGTGCAACATTGACATTTTTTTGGAAGTTACAGGATCAAACCTAGAGCATGGCATAAAATCACGGAGTCATATTCTCTGTCATATATCACTATCACTGTAGCTGTCATTCCATTGTTCATCTATTTGCTTGAGCAGGCACCAGTAACGTCTCCATTAGTCCTGGCCTGAGATTTTAGCAGCCTCTCCTTACTAGTATTTCCCAATGATTGGAGACTCTTTCAGGGTCTGGGGAATGAGACCTGTTATTGTTACTATATTTGGCATATCAAATATACCACAGTGAGTCTGCCAGGCTCTTCCTGTGTGGGCAGGATACTCTCGGCAGCTTGCCAGGCTGTCCAAGAGGGATAGAGAATGTGTACCAGATAATACAAGCAAGTATGTTAAAATAAAACACGTGTGCTGCTTAAGGCAGCCCACTGAAAGTGGACTAGACTATAAGAGGCTGTCATATATATGTACATACATGCACATATATAAACACTTGTATAAGTCTTGTTACATATTATCAAAATGCTTTTTTAAAAATTTGAGGTAAAAGAGACAGTCCAAGGGTATAGCTCTGACCCTGCACTTGACCTACCACAGTTTGATCCCAAATGCCTCAGATATTCCCCTGAACATGGCCAAGGGTTATCCCTGAGCCTCTAGAGATCCAGGAGGAAGCCCTGATCAGCTGCAGGTATGACCCAAAAACAAATAACAACAAAAAATAAGCAACATTTATTTTACCTCGAAACTATTAAGACATATATATATGTATATATTTGCTTTTTGGGTCACACCCAGCAATGCACAGGGGTTACTCCTGGCTCTGCACTCAGGAATTACCCCTGGCGGTGCTCAGGGGACCATATAGGATGCTGGGAATTGAACCCGGGTCGGCCACATGGAAGGCAAACACCCTACCCACTGTGCTATCGCTCCAGCCCCAAGATTTATATTTTGGGAGGGGGCAATTACATGACAAAATTTAAATCAGGTTGTTAAAATATCTGATTTTCTTTCAACCTCTCTTACATATTTCCTAAAAATCATTTATTCATAGCCTTTGTTCCGATGTTCAGTTGGGAAATGAGTGCTTATCTTACTTTTTATTATAAAGAAGGTGTTCCCTCTTTATAATCACTGTCACTGTCATACCGTTGTTCATTGATTTTCTCGAGCAGGCACCAGTAACATCTCTATTGTGAGACTTGTTGTTACTGGTTGTTTTTTCTTTTTGGCATATCAAATACGCCACGGGTAGCTTGCCAGGCTCGGCTATGCAGGCAGGATACTCTTGGTAGCTTGCCGGGCTCTTTGAGAGGAACAGAGGAATGAAACCCAGGTCAGTTGCATGCAAGGAAATGCCCTACCTGCTGTGTTATTGTTCCAGTCCTTCTTTATAATAAAAAGTAAATTTTAAAGATCAACAACCTAGTAGGAATTTGAAATATATTTTAAATTATCTTTCTGGATGCCAAAAGATGATTCGCTATATTTTTTATTTATTCCTATTAGAGGGAGGGTTGTATTCCTAGTTACTTAGTGATGCAAAGAGGATAATTTTACACATGAATAAAATGCTTTTTGCAATAGGATAGAATGCTCTATGAACATAGAGATGAAAACCTGCTAGCAAATCTGTGGGTAAGCAAAGTCTAAGCTCAGTATGAAAACAAGTGTAAAGATAAATCTACAGGAAATTGAAAATTGAAGGCCATCTATGAGGCCAAGACTAGATAAAATTACAATGATATTAATGTAAAAAGGGTAAATTCTTAAATTTTATTTACTGTTCATTAATTTAAGTAAAGTTTTAAAACTCTGTATAGATAGTTAAGCTAGATTTGTCCTTCACATGAAATCTCTAGAATATATATCACATTATTGCCTTCTTTCTTATTTTTGTTTGAAAGCCACACCCAGTGTGCTCAGGGCTTCATCCTGGCTCTGTGCTCAGGGATTACTCCCAGTGGTAATCACTGGGGAACCATATGCAGAGATTCGAATCAGAATTGGCCACCTTAACCTCTGTACCATCTCTCCAATCCATGATCAATTCATGATGTTCCTTAGAGACACAGGATGTCTCTGGGTGGCCAGAAATGACAGAAGTAGAAACTAGGAGTGACTGCTTCATGGGTCCAGGGCTTCTATTTGTGATCACGAAGATGCTCATTTATTCAGAGCCAGTGGTGATGCTTTTGCGGATGCAAATTTGTTTGTCTTGGTTTGGGTGCCCCACCTGGAAGTTTACAGGCCTTCCTCCTGGCTCTGTGCTCAGTGATCATGCCTGACAGTGATCAAGAACCATATGTGGTGCTGGGGATAAAATTAGGGTCAGCCTCATGCAAGGCAAGAACTTTAAGACCTGCGCTATCTATCTGGCCCATGATGTGAATTTTAACACACACACACACACACACACACACACAGAGAGAGAGAGAGAGAGAGAGAGAGAGAGAGAGAGAGAGAGAGAGAGAGAGAGAGGAGAGAGAGTGCGAGAGCGCAGTAAATGAAGTCAAGAAATTGTGGGAAGTTGGTTGAGTTTTTCCTCCTCTTTACAATGGGCTCTTCTTGCTGTTGTAGCTTCCCCATGACTTCCTGGCAGATGGAAAACAGAGTAGTAGACTCAAGTACAGTGTCCTCTTTTGCCATGGAGTACCTATACTCCATGGGGTCTACTCTATAACTTCTTCTGCAGGAAGTTCCATTTATCACTGGATGCTCTTTGTGTAGGTCAAAGGTCAGGGAGAGCATTTTTCTCTTTCCCCCTGCCCTCCCATTCTTGGCTGTTGTGCTAACAGGATGACACACACACCTAGCTATGGTGTTCACCAAGGGTCACACTACTCTAGTTGTGCTACTCTTCTATAGTGCTTACCAGATAAGCTTAGAGACATTTTCTTTTTAACATGAAATTTTGTTTTTAAATGTAGGCATTGTGGCTTGCAAACTTATTAATAACATAGTTTCGGTCTTTCAGTGCTTCCTCTCTAAACCCAGCACCAGTGTCAGCATCCCTCCACCAATGATCAGTGAATATAGTTTTTTGTTTATTTTAAGAAATAAAGCAGGGAGGAATGGAGGAAGGGAAAAGAGAAGGAAGAAAGGAAGGAAGGAAGGAAGGAAGGAAGGAAGGAAGGAAGGAAGGAAGGAAGGAAGGAAGGAAGGAAGGAAGGAAGGAAGGAAGGAAGGAAGGAAGGAAGGAAGGAAGGAAGGAAGGAAGGCTAAAAGAAACTTATCTAAGAGCATGTAGCTAATGTGGCTCAGTCTATTTTGGAAGCCGATGTGTTTCTCTAGTCCCACTGTTTGGTCAGAGGCATGTGACCTTCCATAGGCCTCTACTGGCAGCTGCAGCTGTCCAAGAGCCTGAGAGAGAGGGGCCTCAGATTTGGCTCCACAGATTTTGCTAGCATTCCACCAGGTTCCCTTCAGGGAGGGGCAAAACCTCTCATCCCATCCTGGATCCTTTCTGCTTGTTCTAGGTTTACTTCAAGTCCTCATTTGCTTCTTATACACCCACTCTTAGCAATTTTCATAAGGCTTTGGAATTTTAGGATTTTAAAAAAGGTTTTGGGTCCTAGCCAGTAATGTTCAGGGCTTATTCCTGGCTTTGCACTCCTCAGGAATCACTCCTAGCGGGCTCGAGAGACCCTATAGGATGCTAGGAATCAAACCCAGAGCACGCAAGGCGCGTGCAATCACCTTACTTGCCATACTATCACTCTAGCCACTGGGGTTTTAGAATTTTTGTTTTGAGGGGCTTTGGGGATCACACTTGATGTTGCTCAGGGGTTACTCCTGACTATACACTCAGGAATTACTCCTGGTGATGCTCAGGGACTTTATGGAGTTTTGGGGATTGAACCCAGGCTGGCCAAATGCAAGGCATGCACCTTATTTGCTATACTTTATCTACGGCCCTGGGGTTTTATGGATTTTTTTGTATGTTTGTTTTTGTATCACAACCCAGCTGTACTTAGGGATCACTCTTGATGATGCTCTGGGGACCCTATCAGGTGCCAGGAATCAATCCAGGTCAGAGAATTGCAAGGCCAGCTCCTTAATCTCCAAACTATCTCTCTAGGCCAGAGTATATATTTCTTTATTAAGAAGTCATTCAAAAATATTTTACATTTGTGTTTCTGTATTGTCTTAGAAGTATTTTTATTGTCAGTTACACTTTTTATTATAATTAATTTATAGCTTTTGTTTTTTTATTATAGTCAACCTTATCCACAAAAATGAACCAGAATTATAAGGACAGAAAACATAACAAATACCATTTGCATGATACTCAAGACTAAATACCTACAAACCTTGTTTAGGAAACTGTTGAGATTAGCTTAGAGGCATTTTCTTTTTAATCTGAAATTTTATTTTATTTTTAATTGTCGGCACTGTGACTTACAAACCTATTAATAACATAATTCCAGGCATTCAGTGCTTCTTCTCCAAACCTACCACCAGTGTCAGCATCCCTCCACCAATGATCCAAGTTTCTCTCCCTCTCCCTACCCAGACTCCACTGTAAACTAATTCCTTTTTAAACTCAATCCCTGTGAGAAACACTGTTATAAAGTTGTTCATATTAGGTTTCAGACATACAATGTTCCAGCACACATCCCTTCACCTGTGTCTAGTAAACTAAGTTTTTTAATTTACTTATTAGGGTTTGGGTCACATGTTTACAATAGTGTTGTCTCTTAATGTTTGGATGATTTTAGTTACTTCACCTTTAAACGTTGAAATATCCAAGACCCTTGACCAATGCCCTTATGCTATGCCCAGTTTGTTTCCTCATCCCTTGAGATCCACACTTTTCCCTCCTGGGCTTTCTCATTTCTGTAAGTCAGAGCCAAGGGCTTGCCATTATTCAATATCTTCCATTTCCTTATTTTGTGACTATACATAGCACAGAAAAGTGAGAATATCTGTTATTTGTCTTTCTACTTCTGATTAATTTCATTTAACATGATTCCACCCAGGCTATAGGAAACTGTATAATTTAATCTTGACTTATGACTGCATAATATTCTGTTGTGTATATACCACAATTTCTTCTTCTGCATAGGGTTACAATAGTGCCCAAGGTTAGGGTATCAGTGCTCAAAGTTACTGCATGTCCTGGCCACTGAAGTACCTCTGAACTTCTGTTTGCCCCTGTCAATCCCCACCCCAGCCCTATGTCTCTTCCATTTGGAATTACATCCCTCCTGCTTCTCCCCCAGTATTTGATAGGGTTTCAGTGTGTCCCGTTACCTCCCTGAGGCGCATCATCCATGTGCTTGAAACCCTCCTCCTACATTTCCATGTGTTTTTTAGTCAACCTATTAGTACCACCCCCTCCTCAAACAGGTATGTCATAGATTGATATTAATTATACACTTGATTTGTTTTTCTATATACCACAAACAAACAAATGAGTTCATCCTGTATTTGTACTTCTATCTTTTTTCAGCTTGGCACCCTCTAATTCCATCCAATTTGTTACAAACTGCATGACTTAATTTTTACAGTGGCTGTATAGTATTCCACTGTGTTCATCTGTTGTTGGACATTTGGCTTGTTTTTCTATGAAGAGCCACAAATGTCTTTTTTAGAACTAATGTTTTTGTGTTTAAGGAATTAGACACTAAAGAGTGGGGTAACTGGGTCAAATGGGAGCTCTGTTGTTAGTTTTGGAGAAATCTGCATATTGTTTTCCACAGAAGCTGAGCCAGGCGAAATTCCAAGTAACAGTGAATGAGGGTTCCTTTTCCACCACACCCCTATCCTGGACATATTTGAGGCCTATATAGTGTCTCCTAGATTTATCCACTTTATCTCCTCATTCTCATTTATTTTGGGGGGTTCACCCAGTGGTTCTTAGGGACTACTCTTGGTTCTGTGCTCAGGGGTTGCTCCTGGCCAGGCTCAGGGAGCCATGTGGTTCTAAGAACAGAACTCGGTACTCCCCAAAGGTGAAGCCTGTGCTTCAGTCCCCTGAGTTCCAGCCCTTCCTTCGCTCTTCAACCCTCTGAGTGACAGTCTATGATGACCACATGAGTGCCCCCTCCTGGAGGCCCCAGCTCTATGATCTGGTACAAACCTTCCTATGGTTTCCTCAGTTTTCCTTGTAATGTGTTCTTTCATTAAAAAAAAATCCCACAAAACCTTAAATATACATGTTAATTTTAATAAAAAGATGAACTATGATTAAAAAAATTAAACCTAACCCACAAACTGCCCCCAGTGCCATGTAATCTTATCAACGGCCAAGATCCAGTGACTATAAAACAAAGCTCCTGCGACAAATGAGAAGTACGAGCTTGCAGCAATGGGATGTGAGGGTGCTCTCGGGGAGTTGGGTGGTACCGGCCCCGCTCTCCACCGAGATATGATCCCAGCGGCCGCACGTGTGCGGCCTCACTGCAGCTGCATGAGCATGATTCCAGAGGTCAGCTAAACTACTTTTGGTACCGGCAGCTCCTTGCAGAAATGTCTCCAGACTGAGAACTAAGCTGTGGCCCCATGCCTGCCCAGGAGGAGAAAGGTTTTTCTCTCTTGCCTTTTCTTTGCCAGGGGGGAAGGGCATGGTGATCACCATATTATGAGAACCACAAATGAGAGATACAAGCTTACAATGATCCAATTTCTGGAAGAAATTTCCCTGGACTTAGTTGCTAAAATACAGAAATCCAAAACCTCATATCTCTTCACAGCAGGTCTGACTCTAGTGGGGAACTCCTAACAATAATAGTGAGTTTTTTTTGTGGAAATATGAATGTAAACAAAGTAAAGAGAAAGTAAAGTGAAATTTATCAGTTACACAGGTTGGGGTGGGTGGATGGGGGGATGGGAGGTATACTGGGATTTTTTGGGTGGTGGAATATGTGCACTGGTGAAGGGATGGTTGTTTCAGCATTGTATAACTGAGACTTAAGCCTGAAAGCATTGTAATTTTCCACATGGTGATTCAATAAAATTAAATAAATAAATATTTTTAAAAAGAAAAAAAAACAAACCAAAGCTCCTGGAAGAGAGTGATGCAGAACTTTCTGCCCCCTTGCCAGACTATCTTCACTGGGGCCCCATTGGAGGGGGTCAGGTTGAGTTTCCCTCCCCAAGAAGAGCCCTTGCAGCTGAAAACCTTCAGAACCCAGCCACAGCCATGCTCAAGGCCACTCTCCACATGCTCGGATGAGCATCACCATGAAGGAACCGACAGAGGAACCCAGGTATATGGGACCTATGGCTGAGATCTCCAAGCCTGCTCGGATCGGGACTGGGCCTCCTCCACCCAGATCACCAGTTTTCCAGTAGCTTGGCAGTCACACCCACAAACTGCTGACCTTCCTCCCCCCTACCCCCATGTAATCTCATCAATGGCCAAGATCCAGAGACTATAAAACAAAACTCTGGGAAGAGAGTGATCCAGAATCTCACACGGCAGAGCCTGGCAAGCTACCTTGTGGCGTATTCGATATGCCAAAACCAGTAACAATAATGGGCCTCATTCCCCTGAATGCGACAGGGATGAATGGAGACATTACTGGCACCCACTCGAGCAAATCGATGAGCAACAGGACAACAGTGATACAGTGAAGTGGCGGAGCCAGCGTCTTTTACACAGATCTGTGGGTCACTCAGGGTGGAGAGGAGAAGCTGCATAGGCCACTGAGGAAGGCAGCACTTCTGTCTGTGGTCACAAATCTCCAAGCCTGGACCAATGGCTTGAAAAAGTAGTTTCCTTTGTGCTCAGGAAAAGAAGGCGACTGTATGCATGGCAGCCGCACACTGCTGCCCTGATGAGAAAAGCATTGGTGGAGCATCAGAGTCCCTGGCTAGTCACGCCCCCCACCTGCCCCGTAGATGTGCTCTCCCGGGAATTCTGCAGCCATCTCTGTCTTTTCATTGCTGGTATCCACTGTAGACTCAGGAGGAGCAGTTCTGGTCACACAGTGGTTTGATGAAGTGCTCAGGCCCAACGAGATAAAGCAGTGGTTAAGGCACTTCTTGCATGCAGCCAACCCAGGTTTGCTCCTCGCCTCCGCACAGGGCCTCCTGAGCTTTGTCAGGTGAGTTCAGAGCTAGGATGAAGCCCTGAGTAGAACGGGGTTTGGCCCTAAAGTAAAACACACAAAAAAAGTTAAGATGTTCAAAACTGAAGGGGTCCTGTGGTGGAGAGAACTAATGTCAAGGGCACTCCCCCTCCCTGGGCTCAGGATTCTTGGCAGGAAGCCAAAGCCGGTCTGAACACGAGTCTTGCCCACCTGCTGCATTGCAGCTGTTAGTCTTTGTTTCTTTATTTAAATTTTTTTCTAACAATATTTTTTAAAATTTCAGCACCGTGATTTACATTTGCGTCTCTCGCAGAGAGACAATCCCACCGCCAGTGTCTCCCAGTTCCCTCCCACCCCCAGCCTGCCTCTTTCCCTCCCCCCATTTTTTGCAGCTGCTGGTCTTGATCTGTACTGCACACAGATGACTGCCTTTGATCTGTCCCGTGTACATATACTCCTAACAACGCTGAGGCGTGGATTCCTGACGCAGGCTGGCTGTTACTCGGCACCTCTGTCAGGAAGCCATAAACCCTGCATCTACCTGCTGGCCTCTGAGTGCGCACATTGACATCCATGGTCATTATATACCTCAGCTCTCTGGTGTGCTGTTACGCTTCTGAAAACACAATTCCTTTTATTAATGAGGAAACCACTGCCCTGAATATGGATCCATCTTCGTCGTTCTCACTTGGGATGAGCATCCAGTTTTATTAAGCTGCATGCCTTTCTTTACAGAGTCCTGTTAAGAAATAGAATTCAGAGGGGCTGCTGCGGTCATCCACCAGGTAGGGCACTTGCCTTGTACACAGACACCGGGTTTGATCCCGACTTACTGTATGGGAATACGGTACCCTAGCCCTGCCAGGAGTGATTCCTGAGTGCAGAGCCAGGAGTAGCCCCTGAGCTTTGCTGGGTGTGACCCAAAAAGCCAAAAAAAAAAAAAAAAAAGAATTCAGGAGCGCTGAGCACCAAGGGAAAAGCTGAGAAAAGACTCTCATCTCTGTGCTGCTCGCAGATGAAGCAGGGCTACAGACAGCTGGGAAATACTGAACAGAGCAGGAGGGCAGCTGGGGGAGGGAAGGTCTGTACTCAGCAAATAGAACATGGGAGGCTCTACTGGCCCTATCAGAGCGCAGTTCTATGAAGACCCTCTTATCACATTGCTGCATGTTTTCATTCTCTCTCCCCCCCTCCACACACACAAAGAGAAAAGATTCAAGAAAGATATGAAGAGGAAATGAGAAGAACAGAAAAAACACCAACCCCCGGCCCAGACGCCCCCCCCCCCCCCCCCGTCCCCCAGAGGAGCCGTAAATAGGCAATGAAATGTCCATGCTCCTGGAGGAAAATCAGATCTTGAATGTAAATGCCCAGAAAGAATTGTGAAGTCAAGCTCCCCTCCTGCTACTGAATGTAGATCTGCACATTCCTTAAAATCTAGTGGAGGGTTTCCTTTAATTACAAAAGCAAGCAGCACGTGCTGGGTCTGAGAAAGATGGAAAAGATAACTATGAAGAAGAAAAATTAACCGCTACCCCCAAATCAGCATTTTTATCATTTCCTTCTGTTTCTGTTTCTGTTTCTCTCTCTCTCACTCTCTCTCTCTCTCTCTCTCTCTCTCTCTCTCTCTCTCTCTCAGACACACACACACACACACACACACACACACACACACACACACATACACACACACACCATTTTTTCTCCTGTCAATGTAATGGAGTATATACTACAGACATTTTTTTTCTTTTTGGGTAACACCCGGCGATGCATAGGAGTTATTCTGGGCTTTGCACTCAGGAATTACTCCTGGTGGTGCTTGGGGGACCATATGGGATGCTGGGAATCAAACCCGGGTTGGCTGCATGCAAGGCAAATGCCCTACACACTTTGCTATCGCTCCAGCCCCCAAACATTTCATTTTAGTGTCACTTTAATTCTTTTGCAATTTTTCATTGTATTTTATCATTTTATTTATTTTTTTAAAAAGTTTGTTTGGTTTCTTTGGTTTTGGTCTGTCCTGATGGTGCTCAGGGACTACTCCTGGCCCAGTGCCTCTCTTAGCAGTGCATGGGGAAACGGCGCCATGCTGGGGATCAAAACCAAACCTCCTACATGCAAAGCAAGCACTTAGTTCATGGAGTTGTCTTTCTGGTTTCTCATTTAAAAATGTGTTAAGTTGGGGCTGGAGCAATAGTACAGCAGGTAGGGCTTTTGCCTTGCATGCTGCTGACCCGGGTTCAATTCCCAGCATCCCATATGGTCCCCCGAGCACCACCAGGAGTAATTCCTGAGTGCAAAGCCAGGAGTAACCCCCGTGCATCGCCGGGTGTGACCCCAAAGGCAATAAATAAATAAATAAATAAATAAATAAATAAATAAAATGTGTTAAGTGTCATAGAAAATGACTATATAATATTCTATCTTTTAAACACCATCATTGATATATACACAACCATTCTCCATTTTCTGACTTTGATGGGGTTGGGTCAAACCCAGGGGTTTTCAGAGATAATCAAAGCTCCAAGGTTGGGGGTGTTTCCTGCAGTGCTTTGGGAGATTATGTGGCACTGGGATCAAACCTAGGCCTTCTGCGTGCGAAGTATGTGCTCAGATCTTGACTACCTTTCTGTCTACAGAATTTATAGTGCTATTTTCCACCACAGAAATAGTACAATAATAAGTATTTGTTTGCGTCTGCTTATCTTTGGGGTTGAGTAAGGTCTTTCGGATTGGAATTCCTCGATTAACGAGCACACGTGACGAGCTGTTCACCATGCAAATTACTACATGCCCAAACAAATGTTCATTGTTGACACATTTAAATTGTTAATAACAAACAGAACCCTATGCAAATCAAAAGATACTGTTTTTCAATGCCCTGAACATTCAAAGAAAAGTTACAGTATCTGGTGTGTTGCTTTTCATTTCCAAATTCCCCCTTGTTGATTGCTCCGTGAAAATGCAAACGAAGACCTTGACATTGTTTTCCTGGCCCAACCAGCCAGTAGGGAGTGCTAAAGAGACACTACAGAAGGAAAGAGTTCTGTGTCCTGGTTGCAGAGGGCTTATTCAGCTGGTTCTTAGAGCAGGCATCTCCTCTCCAGGCTTGATAAAGCCCAGTAGCTTCCCCTGGCATCCTACCCCTACCAGCTTTGTCTGGGACTATCTGCAAAATAGCACTTTCCCAGGAGCAGCTTCCCCCAGCACCCCCGAGTGCTGCAAGGTGTGCATCATCTCAGCAGCTCCCCTCCTTAGAGACACAGCCACTCTGCTCGTTAGCATTCTCTTGCCTCCCTGCTAGCCAACCCCTATCATCGCACCAGTGGACAAAGAAAGCTAATAATCCTTGACAGTAAGCTTCCCCTGTTCAAATTACTATATGATTTCTCTTTTCTATTGGTCAAGGGCTACTGCTCAACTCTGGTCTCACTGATGGGTGATGCAGCCTGTCTCCTCATCTCCGCAGCTGAGATGCAGCCTGGATCTCAGCTCTGATTCAGCCCCAGATATTATGTGTCGAGGTTTTAAATCATTGAAACTCTTATAAATATCACTTTATGCTTTCCAGTGGAAAGCCCGTTTGACATTTCATTTGAATGGCAGCATTCAGGCACTCCTGAACTATTGCTTTATTCTCTTTTTTTGGTCTCTTCCACAGAGCAGTCACCAAATCCAGTCAGCTCCTCCGAGCCTTCTCTCTTGTTCTGTCTGCCAGTGTCTTTATTCCATCTCCCCACTTCAGACACCTAACCCTGTACACCGGCAACACCCAGCTATGCTCAGGGTTACTCCTGGCTCTGCACTCAGATCAGTCATGGCAGGGGACTGTAAAAATATATACTCATGGAAGGATGTGTTCACGGGCTCTCCGAGCAGCTCTCTATCGCTGCCAATGTTTGGTGCTCTTGAGCTGCTGTGTACGGATGGATCGGGATGGCTGTTGGCCAAAGGCAGGCAAAGGAAGAATGAAGACCAAGCTGGTTGCTGATTAGTTGCTGTTTATTCAATCTCTCATCTCTCCCACCTCACACAATTTTCATTCTTAGATCCTAGGTTTCCTTCATTTCTCACCCCCTGATTTCTGGATCCTGACTCTGACCCCTCCACTCTTACAGTCTTAGTTTATATAGCAATCACATAGGGCGGTGAACAAAGGTGGGTTGAACATTAACAAATCAACAAAGAGAGGTAAGGCCACTCCTCCAGGAGATTAACTCAAGGATAAAATCTCATCTAAGGAGATTACTCCAGATTACTAGGAGATCTGCTCAAGGGCGGGATCCCATCCAGAGTGTGTCACTTTCTTCTTTCCTCAGCTAGCAATCCACCTAACTAGTTGTAGTAAATTTACTTCTAATATTTCTAGCAATGTCATTCTGTCTGAGCACAGTAAGAGATATGCACTGCACTGTAGCACCGTTATCCCATTAATCATTGATTTACTCATGAGCGCCAGTAGTGTCTCCATTTGTCCCAGCCCTGAGATTTTAGCATCGTAAACTTTATGCCCTCTCTCCTCGGATGCGGCAGGCCAACTGGATGTCTTTGGGCCTAATGGTGACACTCTTGGCATGGATGGTGCAAAAGTTGGTATCTTTGAAGAGCCCCACCAGGTAGGCCTCACACGCCTCCTGCAGCGCCATGATTGCCAAGCTCTGGGAGTGCAGGTCGGTCTTGAAGTCCTGTGAGATCTCACATGCCAGCCGCTGGAACGGCAGCTTGCACATAAGCATCTCGGTGGACTTCTGGTAGCAGCAGATCTCGCACAGTGCCACAGTGCTGGGCTGGTAGCCATGCGACTTCTTCATGCCACCCTGGCTGGTGCACTCTTGAGGGTCGCCTTAGTGGCCAGCTGCTTGTGGGATACCTTCCTGTCTGTTGACTTGTGCACCATCTGCTTTCTACGAGCCCTCTCATTCTTCCCAACTCAGCTGGAGACTCCTTCAGGGTTAGGGAAATGAGACCCATTTTTGCTACTGTTGTTGGCATATTTAGTACATCACGTAGCTTGCCAGGCTCTGCTATAGTAAGAGATATATGCAACTTAAAGTTTGGTTCTTCCTGAGGACATCTCACTATATATTCCAGACCACAGTCCTCAGGCCAGGTTAGTCTTCCTAACCCCAGCAGGGTCCTAATCTCGTTGTTACTTTTGGATCATGACAGCATTTGTCTATGGCCATGCTTTCAACTTATAGTTGAGTATTGTGGCGCTTTGGCCTGGCCCACTTTGATGCCAGGGTAGCTCACAGCTTGCCCTGGGTCCATTCAGTCCCTCGTTGGGACCCTGCTTTTGTTGTGGTGTTAGGAACCAAGGGCAACTGAGTTGAGAAAGCAGATGCCCAAGAGTAAATATTATTCGGAGTCAATTAACTCCCAAGTTACAAAAGCATAATATTAACTGTCTTCCTGTGTCCATACAGAAAGGACATTGCTATAAGGTAAATTATGCAAAACACATAACTTACAAGTTCAGCGTCCTTAGAAGGATCTGATCTTACAAGCTACCCGAATCTGATTAGGGGAAAAGGTGACTGACTGGTTGGGGAGGAGGGTGCAGAGAAGAGTTTACAGATAAATGAAGAAATGGTAGTGACTCTGGGAGCACTGTGATGGTTGTAACCCAATAAACCTAAGTTCTCTGCGGCAAGGCTGAAAGGATAACCAATGTTATCCTACAGGGGACCATATTTGATCTTCCAGCACCAGCCGGAGATCAAACTCCATCAGCCGCATGCAAGGCAAGTGCTCTACCCACTATAATATTTCTCTGACCTCAAGAATTCTCTTTTCTAGACATTTTTCTCCTACTCAAAATGAATGACATCTGAATAAATAGTCCCCAACCACAAACATTGAATGAATTAGTGACCGTGTGAGCTAATGAAGATTCCCTTCCTTGTTATCATCAAGATCACCAGTCAATGAAGCTGCTCAACTTGTCAGGTAAGTAAAGATACCAAGGATAACAGCTTTCCTGCTACCTTGAGCATGGAAGAAAGCCCCCAGTATAAGGAGAACTGAGTTGCTACAAAGTAATAATAAGTGCCTCTTTTTCAGCTTACTGGAAATTGTACACATCCTTCAAGATCCAGATTGCCTAGCAAAGTTTAGGAGACCATATGCTAATTGGGGAAAGAACATGGGTTGGCTATGTGCGAGGCAAATGCCTTAACCCCTGTGCTATCTCTGGCCCCTAAACCTTCACTGTATACAAATTCCCAGGTGAGGGGCTGGAGCTATAGCACAGCAGGTAGGACGTTTGGCTTGCACACGGCCAACCCGGGTTCTAATCCCAGCATTCCATATGGTCCCCTGAGCACCGCCAGGAGTAATTCCTGAGTGAAGAGCCAGGAGTAACCCCTGTGCATCGCCGGGTGTGACCCAAAAACAAACAAACAAAAAAATTCCCAGGTGATAATGAAGCTGGTGGCTGGAGATCACATTTTCAGAACACTAGGCTAGCCCACGCCATCTTTCCCAATAGCCCCTCCAAATGTGTTTCTGCAAACCTAGGACTGGCCTGAGGTGTGAGCATGTACTGAAAGCATTGCCAGTCATTGAATTGTAGGGGTGTGTGTGTGTGTGTGTGTGTGTGTGTGTGTGTGTGTGTGTGTGTGTGTGTGTGTGTGTTTAGGCAAACCCTACTGAGCTCAGGGATTACAATTGCCAAGGTTCTGGGAACCATATGGGATAGCAGGGATTGAGTGTAGGTCTACTGAGTGCAAGGCAAGGGCTGTGCTATCTCTCCTGCTGTTGTATCTTTCTAGGCCCTGAATCATACATAGTCTTGATACTGAAAATTTTAATCTTAGATTTTTCCATATTCTCCTCATTCTTTTTTTTTTCTTTTTGGGTCACACCTGGCGATGCACAGGGGTTACTCCTGGCTCATGCACTCAGGAATTACTCCTGGTGGTGCTCAGGGGACCATACAGGATGCTGGGAATCAAACCTGAGTCGGCCGCATGCAAGGCAAATGCCCTGCCCGCTGTGCTATCACTCCAGCCCCCTCATTCTATTTTTGTGTCCAAACCAGGAGTTCTCTGGCCACCAAGTGATTCTCCACACTGCAAGTTGTTCCTCTGGGCTCTCACCCTCAGGATCACACTGAGCTGAACATGAGCAGGTGTCACTGCCTGTGCTGTCAGCCCAGGACTGGTGTCAGTTGGGCACAAGTGCCCCCTGAGAGGCAGGCTCCTCTGGAGAACTCTCTTCCACTTGCTCCTATTCCTTCTAGATTCTCACAGTGGTTAAGTGTCCCAACCGTTTGCGCTAGAATTTGTGTTTGCTTTGGGTCCTTTCCAGAACTGCCTTCTCGTGGGGCCTGGGCTGGTTTGAGGCACTCCCTGCCTGCTTCCCTAGGGGGCGCACTCGCCCCAGACCAGTCCCAGAGAAGGCCCCTGGACAGATGGTCCTCGCTGGGCTTAGAAATCTGCTCACTGAACATGCCTGTTGGTGGAAAACACGCTGCGTGTCTGGGGCGCTTGGTGGAATCGGAAGGGTAGGGGGAGGGGCGGACCATCTGCTTGGGCTGGGGAGGCGGGTGACTAGATTCGTATCCTGCTGTGATGCCAGATCGTTGCATGACCAAGACCCCTGCCAAGGTACCCAGAACATGTCTCTGAACGCCCGGGGAAATTGCGGCGTTGGTGTGATGCTGTAATAAGAGGATTCACTTCAAGTCCCTTCCACCACAAGTGCTTTAAACGGTACTTCCTGCTGTTCACGTGGGACCCGTTGACTTCTGTTTGAGAGGAGGGATTTCTCCTGGCAGGAGGAGATTTGTGGTCAAAAATAGCTCCGGAGCACCTGCAGGGAGGGGTGAGTGAAGAAGGGGCTTTGCAGGGGAGGAAGGAAGAATTTAGGGAGCTCCTGGTGACATTTGATTTACAAGACACTGATCAAATCCTCAGGCTAAGGAAAAGAAAATGGAAGAAAAACATCTCTATTCTTGAGTCCGGGAAGGATGGGGAGAGGGAGATTAAATAACCTGAGGTGGTCAGCACCTTACTGACTGGGGAGCTTGTGTCAAGGAACTGAAAGACTTTTTAGCACCCAGTGAAAACCAGGGTGACTAGGCTCTGAGTAAGGGGTTCCTGAGAGGGGCAAAGGACACTCATGATGGAGGCTTAGTTCTTTTTTTAATTTAATTGAATTTAATTCATAATTTATTATTTATTTATTTTTTTAAATTTAAATTTTATTGAATCACCATGTGGAGGGTTACATAGTTCTCAGGATTATGTCAGTTATACAATACTCAAACATCCTTCCCTTCACCCGTGCCCATATTCCATCACCAACCACCCCATTATACCTCCCGCCCCCTCCCGACCCCCAGTCCCCGCCCTTGTAAGTGATAAGTTTCACTTCGTTTACGCTTTATCTTGGTTACAGTCCATGTTTCAACACATAACTCACTATTGTTGCTAGGGTTTCCCCCCAAAAAAGAAAAGACAGTCCCACTGTCAAGGAAGCATTTGATGGCTCTCCATTGCTGAGAATGTAGAGATATTAAGTCCCGCTGTTTGTTACATAACTTTTCTATTTTTTTCCCCCTCGTCCCGCGCCACCGAGATCACACCTGTTTAATAATCACCACGCTGCCTGACAAAGGGAAAACAAACCAAAAAAGATGGTTATTTCCTGTCATCAGCCGGCGTGGGGCTCTGGCTTAGTTGATAGTCTGGTAGAATGTCTGCAAGCAGTTTCTGGAACCCAAAGTAATACGCTGGTATCGGCCCCGGCTCGAGATTCCACCAGCGTCCCGCTGTTCCAAGTACATAATAATTTATTCCCTTGTATCCCATTCCCAAGCCACCAGGTCCGTGTCAGCTTAATGGACATCATACTATGGTTAACTCAATGCCGCGTTTCTTCCCGAGAAAGAAGGATATTTCTTCTCAGCCGGCGTGGGGATATGGCTTAGTTCAGTCTATAGAGATGGCTACCACTTTGGTAGCCTTCAATATTTCAGCAAAAGACTTACTATTCTTGTTAGGATTTCCCACCAAAGTCCGACCCGTTAAAAAGGAACCATTTCATATTGGTGATGATTAAATGACAATAGGTTGTGCGGCCATGGCAGCGGCCTCGCGGCTTTGAATTTCTGTATAAAGTCCAGGGAATGTACAGCCAGAAATTACACGTCGCTACAAACTTTAACCCTATTATGGTCCCCCCAAAGTCCAACCCATTACAAAGGAACCATTTCATATTGCTGATGATTAGATGACATTAGGATGCCGAGGCCGCGCGGTTTTGGGTTTCTATATAAAGTCCAGGGAAAATTCTGCCTAAAATTCTATCGTTACAATCTTTTACCCTTCAACAAAAAACTCAGTACTATTGTTTGGAGTTTCCCCCCACGGTAAGCCCTGCCAAAAAGGAACATTTACACGTTGCTGACAATCAAGAGATATTAGGTTGTGAGGCTGCAATTGCAGCCGCGCGGTTTTGGATTTCTATATGAAGTCCAGGGAAAATTCTTTTGGTAATTGCATCACTCGCTGGCAGCGCCTGGGCCAGAAGCTCCGAGCACACAGTTTGGAGGCATTTTGGGGGCTCTGCTCGTGTCCAAAGTGGTTCAGTTGCCTCCGGGGTCTATCTCGCGCGGGGCCAGAAAGGCCATTATTTATTTTTTAAATGTTATTGAATCACCATGAGATAGTTACAAGCTTTCATGTTTGGGTTACAATCTCACAATGATCAAACACCCATCCCTCCACCAGTGCACATTTCTCACCACCAATATTCACAGTATACCCCCCTTTCCCACCCTCCCCCTGCCTCCATGGCAGACAATATTCCCCATACTCTCTCTCTACTTTTGGGCATTATACCTTGCAACACAGACACTGAAGGTCATCATGTCTGGTCCATTATCTACTTTCAGCATTCATCTCTCATCCCAACTGGTTCCTCTAGCCATCATTTTCTTAGTGATCCCTTCTCTATTCCATCTGCCTTCTCCCCTCCGCTCATGAAGCAGGCTTCCAGCTATGGGGCAATCCTCCTGGATGGAGGCTTCGTTCTTGCAAGACCCATTCCACAGGAGCTCTGCATAGCAGTCTCCCTACATCCACCTGGCTCCCACAGTCCAGCCAGATGCTCCCCTCAGCCCCTGAAATGATACCCAGAGCTCCTGATTTTTGTTGTTGTTTTTTTGTTAGTTTTAGACCACACCAGTCGGTTTTCAGGGTTTACTCCTAGCTCTGTACTCAGAGGTCACTCCTGACAGGGCCCGGGGGACCAGGTTGGATGCCGAGGATCGAATCTGGGTTGGTACTATCACGCTGGCCTCAGTGCTCCTGAGTTTGTTTGTTTGTTGTTGTTGTTGTTTTTGGCTTTTTGGGTCATACCCGGCGATGCACAGTGGTTACTCCTGGCTCATGCACTCAGGAATTAAGTTCTGGTGGTGCTCAGGGATGCTGGGGATTGAACCCACATTGGCTGCATGCAAGGCAAACGCCATACCCGCTGTGCTCCTGAGTTTTGTCCCTGTCTGACTGTCTTGAGACTGCATGCAGGAGTCTCTGGTGGAGGAAGTTCAGTGATCTGCTGCCAGGCTGCACTTGCATTTTTTTTCTTCTGACCCTGCCACTGACCAGCTCAGAGCCCTGGGGCCATGACTCTGCTGTTCAGAACACCGCTACCCTCCTATCCGTAGAGCAGATTGCTATCATTCTGACCTCCGGGAGTTATCATGAGCTTCAGTGAGCTCGATGTAGGAGGCGCTATGCAGAGAGGAAGTACAGGTCTCAGGAGTGTACCTGGCAGGCTTGGCTTGGCGTGGTTCCTAGTTCACCTCAAGGCACTGTTTTCTGTCTCTTAGTCATTTTCCTCTGTGACACCAGTGAGGGGTCTTTTTGCTACCAAGGGCCGCTTGGAGACCTATAGCATCATTTGTAAGTCTTTCAGTAAAGACGGTCGGGAAGAAGCATAGACAGCTGTGCCATCATGAACATGGCCCAGACCACATGATTTCATGGGCCTCAGGATCCGTGGGATGGGTGAGCACCACCTCTGCTCTCCAGGGAACAACAGAACCTTTTTTTTTTTTCTAAAGTTCCGTGTCAACACTATCGTGTGGTCTTGACATATTTGAGTCCCGACACTCCTAACCATCACAGGAGGTGGGTGCTGTCTTGCATTAGCTCCATTGTCACAATGGAACCCTCAGAGAGGTGAAGCCAGGACCTCGACAGCACAGGGCTCAGAGGGCCAGAGCTGGTCTAAGGCCTTTCATCAGACAGAACTCCATGATGAAGTACCGAGGCTGGTTTTGCCTGACTGTGGGCAGGGAATAAAGCCCTAAACATTCAAGCTAGCTACCTTCAGTCTAACCTTTCCTCAGCAACTCTGAGGCCCCTGTAGCTGCAGAGGCTAGGGAGCACATCCCTAAAGTTTCTCTTCTATTTAATCACACACTTGGTCTATTTTCTTCATCTCCACACTCAGGGTAGACATTTGGCTCTGGAATAAAATATACTCACTCCCGAATCTCTATTTTCTGTCAGACGATCTTTCCATCTGGAAGTCTCTAGCTCTTTATTCTACTCATTGAAATAGTAATTAGAATACTTCATATTTGCTGAAAGCTTACACCATGCTACACACTTAAAAGAGTGATCTTTTGCAACACTAGTTCACTTGGGGCTGAATCCTACGAGGCTGGAATTGTTTTTTTCTGCTCTTTTACATACTCATTCTTCACTGCTTATTGCTTTCCCTGCTAAACAGTGTTGTCAGGGGGGCTGGAGGGTTAGTACAGTGGGTAGGGCATTTGCCTTGCACACGGCTGACCCGGGTTCAATTCCCAGCATCCCATATGGTCCCCTGAGTACTGTCAGGAGTAATTCCTGAGTGCAGAGCCAGGACTAACCCCTGAGAATCGCCAGGTGTGACCCAAAAAATAAAATAAATAACTAAAACCCCAAATAACAGTGTTGTTGGCACGTGGTATCATCAGCTTGTTGTTTCTTCCTTTCTTCTCATGGACACTTATTTTATCTGCCCTTTTCTGTTACTTGCTGGTGTTTAACCTTGTTCAAAAGGCCTGATGTAAAGCTAAAATGAGCTGCCACCTATAAAGTGCTTAGCACAGTGCCTGGCATGCTAAGTGCTCAACAAATGGTGGTTTTTATCATTACATTATTCATAAGAACTAGCTCATAGCCTCCAAATGCTTTTACCGCCTGTTGTCTCCCCAGCACCCAGCCTCGTCTATTAGCAAAATGGCACATTTACTAGCACTCTCTGCTCACCTGATGTGTCCTGTTCTAGAGAGTGGGCAGCTGGGGTGAGGGGTACAGCCCAGCTCCCTGTCTCTCCCTGGCCTTTGCATGAGGCTGCATTCAGACGGCTAATGATCACAAACCACATTTGAATTGACCTAATTCTGCCATCCAAAAAGGGAGGGTAAAATGGGATTAGGGATGAGCTGGAAAACATAGTACAGCGTGACACATTTGGCCCCCATATCAAATACTGTTGTGGAGATTCACATGCATGATGCTGGAAAGAAGATCTCCCAGCAATTTTTGAGAAAATATTGAAGGATGCTTGTATAAAGTCAACCAAAAGCAAATCTGGAGGGCACTGAAGCTCATAAAGATGCAGGATTTGGATAACAGGGCAGGGTCTGAGAGATAGTAGGACAGGGCATTAAGGCATTTGCCTTGTGCATGACTAATCTTGGTTTGATCCCTGGCACTGCATATAATCCCCTGAGCACTGCCAGGAGGGACACTCAAGTACTAAGCACAGTCAGGTGTAGCCTAAACTCCCCCCCAAGCCCGCAAATGTAAATAGGGCATATTTCATAATACTTGACATGTATTAAAATACCATGTTTTTGAGATGCTGCCTGAATATTTGAAGTGTATTATGACTTCTGTGTTTTCCGAGCTAATCTCATTTCAAATATCCTGTTATCCAATACTGCATAGATGTGTTTGTCAGATGGTGGTCCCAATTGGGCAGAATGGAAAGAATGTCATCCTGCCTTCAACACATTGGGCTCCTACTATGTGCTCATCTAGGGGCCAATTTGTGTGTATGCATGAGTGTGTGCATGTGTGTTAGGTGGGGAGGGTGGTTTTATATATATGTACATATATATATATATATATACACACACACATATATATATCACTGTCTCACTGTCATCCTGTTTATCATCGATTTGCTCGAGCAGGCACCAGTAACATCTCCATTAGTCCCTATCATGTGCTAGTGTAGCCCGGTAGCATATTAGGGGCTCTTTCAGGGTCAGGGGAATGAGGACCGTCATTGTTAGTATTTTTGGCATGTCAAGTACGTCATGGGTGGCTTGCCAGGCTCTGCCATGTGGGCGGGGTACTCTCAGAAGCTTGTTGGACTCTCCTCTCGAAGATTGGCTTTATTATTTCCCAGAAATTCCATTGCCATGGGGCCCTTCCCTATCTACCTGCATGCCTCAAATTGTTGATTTGGGGACATAAGAAGATCCTAGTTTGCCATCTGAATCATCAAAGACGAGTTAGACGATCATAATAGACATGGTACAAAATATATTTTCTTATAGTTTGACTTTTTAAAGATTTATGTGACATTGACTGTGGAAACGGGAACTCATTAGCATGGAATTAAAAGGTATGGATGTCTAGCCTCAGTGCCTAATTCTTTTCTTATTGATTCTTCCTTCAAGCTATTGCTTAATCCAGATGAACATAAATTACTAACCACCTTTGTGTCAGATTATCTCTTTTTGTGAGTTGAGGGTGGAAATGTTGGGTGAGATATAGGGGAGATGCTATTCTAACTACATACCATGTCATTAGCTACAGGTTAAAAGGGATTTTCAAACAGAATTTCACATTCTCTGAAAGTAGAGAAAAATACAGGTGTCTGTGGATCTTAATGCATCTGTATTTACACAAGTTATTTTCTTTAATTCTGTATTTTGGTCTTTGGGCCACAGTCAACTGTGCTCAGGACTTACTCCTGGCTCTATACTCAGTAATCACTTCTGGGAGAGGATTCAGGGGACCACATGTGCTTCCAGAAATAAAATCCACATTATTGATGTTTAAGTCAAGACTCTACGAATCTCTCCAGACCCTGTATGACTTTGTCATTAAAATCAAACACTGTAGACCGCCATCTTATAAGGACCACTAAAGAGAGGTACGAACTTGCAGCAACGGGATGCACTTGAGATCTCGAGCAGCAATACCGGTGCTGCTTTGCACCGAGATGTGACCCTAGTGGCCACATGTGTGTGGCCACCAGCTAAACTACTTTTGGTACCAACAGCTTCTTGCAGAAATGTCTCTAGACTGTGAACTAAGTCACTACCCCATGCCACCCCAGGAGGGGAAAGGTTTTTCTCTCTCGGCTTTTCCTTTCCAGGGGAGAGAGGCGTGGCGACTGCCATCTTATAAGGACCACTAAAGAAAGGTACGAGCATGCAATGATGCAAGTTATGGCAGAAATTTCCCTGGACTTAGTTACTAAAATACTCATCATCATCATCATCATCATCATCATCATCATCCCGTTGATTGTTGAATTTCTCGAGCAATCTCAGTAACGTCTCCATTCGTACTAGCCCTGAGATTTTAGAAGACTCTCTTTACTCATCCTTCCCAATGATGCTGCATTGGAGGCTCTTTCAGGGTCAGGAGAATGAGACCCAACTTGTTATTACTGGTTTTGGCATATTAATACACCATAGAGACCTTGCAAGGCTCTCCCATGTGGGCAGGAAACTCGTGGTAGTTTGCCAGGTTCTCCCAAAGGAGAAGTAGGCTATAAGATATCGCTTGGCTTACTTTTAAGTCTCTGAATGCTGGCCGTGGATGGGATTACGTGGTGCTGGAGGCAGTCACTGGGTGTGACAGCCTAGCTACTGGAAAATGGGAAATCTGGGCGGAGGAGGCCCAGTCCTGATCTAAACAGCCTTGGAGGTCTCAGCCCTGGGTCCCACACATCTGGGTTCCTCTGCCAGTTCCTGCATGCGTGAGGCTTGTCCGAATGTGTGGAGGGGGGCCTTGAGCATGGCTGTGGCTAGGTTCCAGAGGTCTTCGGCCACTGGGAGCTCTGCTGGGGGCAGGGAGGGAAGCTGGAGCCCATCCTCTCTGAGGGGCCCTGGGGAAGACAGCCAGGTGAGCAGGCAAGAGACTCTCTGCATCTCTTGCATACTAAAATACAGAAATCCAAAACCGAGTGGCCGCAATAGAGGCCGCACGACCTCATATTGCTTCACTTTCAGCAATGGAAAACAAATCATCAATGCTTCCTTTTCAGCAGGTCTGATTTTGGGAGGGAAAGCCTGAATGCTCTGTAACTTTTCACATAGTGATTAAATTTTTTTTTTAAATCAAACACTGTAGCACTTTTGTTCCATTGTTCATTGATTTGCTTGAGTGGGCACCAGTAACGTTCCCATTGTGAGACTTGTTACTGTTTTTGGCATATCAACTATGCCACAGGTAGCTTGCCAGGCTCTGCCATTACACCATCATATTTTTCATGCAACTTATAATAATTATTTTTGTCACAATTTATACATTAATTAATATGCCCTATTCTGAAATATTTATGCATATATCTAATTTGTACTTAAATGTAGTTTAAAATCCATTGTTGGGGACTGAAAGAATAGTACAGCAGGTAGGGTGCTTGCATTGCACACAGCCAACTTGGGTCTGATCCCTAGACCCCCATATTATCCCCTGAGCACAACCAGGAGTGATTCCTGAGCACAGAGCTAGGAATACGCCCTGAACATAACCAGGTGTGGCCCCCAAACAAACAAATAAAAAGACCTGAAAAAAATAAAATCCACCTGTTTTAGAAAGTCTGGGAAACCCAGCCTGGGTGCTTCATTCTTCCAGTCTCATCAAGGTTTGGACTCTCAGTTTTGATTTCACTGTGGCCCCCAGGTGACATGTGAAGTGGGAAGGAGAGAGGCACAGTCTTGAGAAGAAAATCAGCTGCTTTCTCTCCTTCCACCTCTGCCACCTGGGAAGGGCTGGGGAAATCTAAGACTGTGGGTCTACTCCTTGCAGGAAAGGAAAGTTAGTCCTAGACCTAACCAAGGCAATTGGGGTCCCTGTTTTTCCCTCACATAAAAAGAATTTCAGGAGGAGACAAGCAGTGAAATATTGTGAGTTTTCACAACACCATGAGAACAGTGAAGAAAGATAAAGGGTAAAGGGTGGAAAGAACAGATTGAGGTAGTGGGATGTATCTATGGTTTTCTCCACAGATAGAAGCACACCAGTATCACAAGCGCATAATTCCAGCGAGAATGAACCATGAAGGAGCCATGAGGACCATGAAGGAGCCTTCCAGGAACTGGGAAGAGTGTGAGGGTAAGGATGGCTCCATCAGGAGGCAGGAGAGCGTTGCAGGAGAGAGAGTGGCCTATACAGGACAAAAAAAAATAGCATCAGGGACCAGGTGATGACCAGGTGATGGCGGGGGAAGGGCATGACTACTAGTAAAAGTAATCAAGTTGCAGCAGAAGTAGGATTTTCTCCTGTAACACGGACCCCACTGTACCTCATTCCATAGGAGCTGGAAAAGCAAGGAAAAAAAGGTTTAGGGCTGGGTGAAGGGGGTGAGCTGGAGAGCAGAGGTCACAGGGCCACACTTGAAAATTATCTGCAATTGGTCAACTCTGTCTTCCCACAGCCCCCTTGACACGATCCCCCTCTCCCCACTCCCTGGCCCAGGCTTCCTATTCCCACTCCCCAAACTCTGCTACCTTAACTAAGGTAGCAAAAGCATGAGGTATAGAAGGTACACAGCAATCACTGTGTAGGGCTTGTTGGCATGCAGATGTCTGGCCCTCACCCCTCAGGACTGCTTTGCATTTCTATCGACTCTGGGCATATCTACCTCTCCCTCTCAAAAAGTTAATAAACTCAAAATATTGGGCTGGAGAGATACTTCAGGAGGCAGGGCACTTACCTTGTATGTGGCTGACCCTGAATCAACCCCCAGCTCCGCACACAATTCCCTGAGCCCCTCTAGGAGTGGTCCCTGAGCACAGAGCCAGAAGAGAACCCTGAGCTCTATTGGGCATGGCCCCCAAACCCAGAACAAAAAATAACGTTTTGCCATAATGTACAAGGAACATTATCCAGACTAGGTTGTATTTCTTTATTTCTTCCCATTAAAAAAAATTAATGAAACCATGTTCTTCAACCAGGGAAGATTCATGGCCCTGAAGCTGCTATGCTTAGGGGACATGCCAGCCCTGCTCCCATCAGACATTTTGGCTAGAAGCATTTGGGGAATTTGCATTTTGATATTCTGATGCTGATTGCATTTAGAAGAAGAAAAATATTTACCTTTTTTTTTTAATGGCCCTAAACTGGAGAGATAATACAGCAGGTATTTAACTTGCACAAGGCTGATCTGGAGGTTTGATCCCTGGCAGCCCAGATGGCCCTCTGAGCTCTCCAGCTCTCCAGGAGTGATCCCTGAGAACAGAGCCAGGAGTAAGCCCTGAGCACTGTTGGCTGTGCCCCCCAACCCCCACAACAAAACAAAACAGAATGGCCCTGAAAGTCAAGAAAGAAGAAAAGTTTCCAGAAATCAACCTTAGTTGTGTGGGGGGAGGGGGTCTAAGTTTGGAAACACCCCACCTCTTGATGAGGTGCAGGGTGGGGCAGATATACGTCACATATAAACCAAGACCTAAGCGAATATTCTAACAACTAAAGATCTGTGGGTCCCAGGTGAGAACTGTCAGACCCAGACCATGAACAGAGATGTGATGCACTGGCCCGGGCTCCCCTAGGTCACCGCCATTGGGGTCAAGAATTCAGGCCTGGACTCCACGGCACTGTGGCTGAATCAGAAGAAGGTGTTGGTGGGGACCTGTTACCTGGAAGCAGTTTCCCTGGAGAAGAGTGTGCAGCTTCCACGGCTTCCACAGCAGACTGGAAGGTACTTCTAGCCCCGCAGAGTTCGTGATTTGAGGTTGCTAGTCCTGATGATAATCCTCTTTAATGGGCTCAACTGTAAGGTTAGACAAAGGCATCTTTCTGGGTCTTTTCTTCCAACCTCGGCTCTGTGTTTAAAAAAACGCTTCCCATCTCCGAATGCCCTGCTGCATCGTTCCCTCATGCCAGGGATAACCAGCATGGATCATCATAACAGGCTCTGGGCGGATTAATTAAAGTTCGTGGTAGTAATTTTCCCAGTTTCACACAGAGCCTACTTCTGCCTGGAGAGAAAAAGAAAAGGCTTTAATTAATTCTGAATTAAAATAACTATCTCCCCCCCGTACCGCCCCATTTCTCCAGTGGGCTACTCAGAGAAAGCTAACTTAAAATAACAGTAGAATCCAAAATTTCAAATTCCACACTCCCAACTGCCTCCAACTACTAACGTTGATCTTGGATTTAAAATAACCCCTTTCAGAGCTGGAGCATTAATGTAGCAGGTAGGGCAGTTTCCTCGACCGTGGCTGACCCGGATTCAATCCCCAGCTTCCCACAGGGTCCCCTAAGCTAGCTAGGAGTGAATCCTGAGCTCAGAGCCAGGAATAAACTCTGAGCATGGTCTAGGGTGACCCCAAAACAAATAAGACAAAATAATCCCTTTAAAGGAAACAACTACAAAAAGAGAGGCCTGGAGGAATGGTGCCCCTGCCTGGTCAGCTATGGTCATGAGTTTAAATCTACATGCAGAGACTGAATGGGGCAGCTGCTGTTTGTGATCCCTGGAGTGACCTACATCCCCACCACTGCCAGATGTGTACAGGCGCCGCGGGGAGGGGTGCAAGCCCGCCCGCCCTGTGCCTAGTGCCACTGCTGGGATTGGAAGGGGGGAATAAACAAGACACCCAAGCACCAGGGCCTGGAAGTGTGACTCGTACTGAACACATGTATTAAACACCATATGTGTGCATGCCTACTAAGTGCATCCTTGCTGAGCTCAGCACAGCTATAGGAGGGCAGCCCTGGGCGGGCACGATGGCGGAGTATGTATGCATCACATCCTGATGTGTGTTGTCCCCAGCCCCAGCAGTACCAGAGCTAAAACTGCATCCCACTGCCAGGCATGTGTATGCCCCCTGGGTACCACAGGTGCAATGACCACAATGAAGAAAAGAGGGAGGAGGGAGGGAATAAAGATGTTTTTAAAGGCGATTTTTGGTTAAAATAATAGTACCTAATTACAGAATAAAATGAACAAAAATATCCAGAATCAGAGACCGGAGAGACAGTGCAGAGAGGAGAGCACTTTATTCGTATGTGTCTGATCCCACTTTGATCCCTGGCACTGCATGTATTCCCCTGAGTCCTATCAACAGTGATTTCTGAGCACAGAGCTAGGAGTAAGACTTGAGCCCTGCACTGCTAGGTAGGGTACAAAAATCAAACCAACTAGAAGCTGCGTGTGTGTGCGTGTGCGTGTGTGTGTGTGTGTGTGTGTGTGTGTGTGTGTGTGTGTGTGTGTGTAAATCACTGTCTTTCCCTTTAAGTCATTGTATGGGTTTTCACTTTCTGTTGTGGGAGAATTGAGACTGGGTGTTGCAGTAAAAGAGCTGAAATTCAAGGAACGCTTCCTTTGTGTCTTTCCTGGCGCTTGCTACCTTCTTTATGTTTGCTGCTCCATTATATTTTCTCTTGTAAACAACTCAGTGGAAAGTTGCAGTTTTGTGGCTAAGATACAGGTGGGCAGACAGGAAGGTGGGCAGGTTGGCAGCGGGTGGTGGGAGCTCCTTGATGAGTTTCAGGGAGCAACAATCTGTGAGCTGATCTGAAAAGAAGTTATTCTGTGGCCAGCCTCAAAATATGAAAGCTAGGCCCCCTCTGGTGTTGGTTCCCCACAACAAAGGCCTGATGCGACCTTGAACATTGCCAGTTCAACTCAAAGCTGGACCTCTTTTGGAGAGAAGATGATTTAGCAGGAAGAAAGTCCTAATGAAAACAGGAGGGGGCCAGACTGACAATACAGCAGGTAGGGCATTTGCCTTGTTCCCACGAGTGATCCTTGAGCATAGAGCCAGGAGGAGGCCCTGAGCACCACCAGGTGTGGCCTGAAATCAAAAAGCAAACAAGAAATAAATAAAAGAAAACCTGGTCACATGAAAAAAATAAAATGAACAAAGATCACCAAAGGTTCAAATTCCTTTCCTAGCCCAGGCCCTGGCAACCCTGAGCAGAAAACCAGGTCTAAGCAGCTGGAGAAAGCCCATCTCAGATCCCTTCCCAAAGCTCTGAGGGGTCTCTCCACTCTGGACATGCTTCCTTTTTCCTACACAGCTTTTTAATTTCTTTTTCTTTTTTTTTGGGGGGGGGGCGGTGCGGCAAGGCCACCGAGGTGGTGCTCTGGGGCTTGGCAATATCCAGAGGGCCATGTGGAGTCAGGGTTTGAAGTCGAGTCCTGAGACATGAGGCCCTGACCACTGAGCTTTCTCCTCAGCCCCGGAAATTCCTTTCCGCAAAAATAGACAACAAACCTGGGGAACGCAAGTGGTGGGTTGGTGGGCAGGATGAATTTTTCCTTTGCCTATGAAGAGTAAATCCTCACTCCAGCCTGAGACCCACAACTTTTTGGACATGCGGGTGGGAGAGCCAAGCACTCAGATCTAGTGGACGTCAAGTATGACTTGGGGGCTGCGTTCATGGGACTGGCAGGACTTTAATGCCTGTGTGTTGCAGGGGCTCAAGCAGACTTTCAGCAGTGTTTCAGTCTTCAGCAGAAGACTTTGGCTTCCAGCAGGTATTTCGCAGCCAGGTTCTGGATGCTGCTATTCTCTCTGTTATGGCTTCCTCTGACCACTGTGGCTTTTCATGCATCCCCCCCCCCGCCCCCGTAACAATATTAAGGTTCCAGAAGCTACTGCTTACAGACTGGAGAGATAGAACAGTGGTAAGGCCTTTGTCTTGCATGTAACTGACCTGAGTTGGATCCCTGGCTCTGTGTGGTTCATCGAACTCTGTCAAGAGTGATGCATGAGCACAGAGCCAGGAGTAAGCCCCTGAGAAACACAGGGCATGGTCTGAAAACCAAATGAAAACCAAAAAGCAGCAAGCTACCATTTGCTACTGTCATCATCATCATCACTTCCGCTGAGAGCCTCTTCTTTCCTGGGGCGCCTAAGTAGCATGTTTCCTGAAGGAGGGGCTGAATCTGACATCTATCTGCCTGTGTAATCCACACAGTTCTCACGTTTGAAGCAGACCTACTTAATTTTCCGGACTTGGCAGCCAGGTCTTCTGAAACAATGGTATTGCAGGAAGTATGAACTTCCTGCGCATTTCTCAGTGGGACATTCCCTTGGAATCTAAACAACTGTCTCTCACCCAGAGGATCCTGAGCCTTTGAGAAAGGAGAAAGGCCCAGCTGATCCAGAGATCCCACACAAGCCCGTTCAACAAGACTCTTTCACCTGTCCCCCACATCTTCCACATCCTGCGAGCAATGGCCTTCTCTCAACAAAATCCCACCCTGACTGATTGCCTCACAAAAGGCAACCCCTATCAACTAACATTTGCTCACCCCCGTGCCTTAAAATTAAAGCTATGCAGGCAGGCAGAAAGAAGGCCGGATGCTTTCCACACGACAGGGCGTGAGAGGATGCACCAGCTTCACATTCCCAGTCAGAGCCTGGATCCATACGACCATAATATCTTCATCTCTCAAGAACAACGGATGCACACCGACTTGACCTGTGGGGAGTGTAGAGCCTATCCTGGTCATTTTTATTCAAAGAGAAATTTCATCAGAGAAAAATTAAGCAACATTCATTTATTCACTGTCACTGTCACTGTCATCCTGTTGCTCATTGATTTGGTTGAGTGGGCACCAGTAATGTCTCCATTGTGAGACTTGTTGTTACTGTTTTTGGCATATTGAATATGCCACGGGTGGCTTGCCAGGCTCTGCCGTGCGGGCGGGTGAGATACTCTCTGTAGCTTGTCGGGCTTTCCGATAGGGGTGGAGGAATAGAACCCGGGTTGGCTGCGTCCAAGGCAAATGCCCTACCTCTGTGCACATGTTAATTGAGTTTGAACCAACTATCAGATACTAATTGAGGGTCTATCCAAGAGTCTTATCCTTGTGTGGTGTCCATACCAAAGCAGATGTAAGGAGGGAGATGTTATGCCTCAGAATAGCTCTAGAGACAGAAGACTTTATATAAAAATTAAATAGTAGCTTATTCCTAGTCCACATTTTGCAGCTTCTTTCATCTTTCCAAAGACATTTTTCAATCCAAGTTTCAACCAGAACATTATTATTTTGGGCTTTTGGGCCCCACACAGTGGTGCTCATGGCTTATTCCTGGCTCTGTGTTCAGGAATCACTCCAAGTGGTGATGGAGGGACTATATGTGGTATTAAGGAATTGAATTGGTTTAGCTTCACTCAAGGCAAATAAATGCCTTACTGACTATACTATCTCTCAGGTCCAAAAATTTACTTTAGTATAGGGCTAGAGAGATAATACAGGAGCTCAGACACTTGCATTGCATGTGATTAACTCAAGTGTCAATCTTCAATATGGTCTCATAAGCATCACCAGGAATGATGCCTAAAGACAGAAGAAAGAGAAAGCCCTGAGCATATTTAAGTGTGTTTAGAGAAATATGAATAAATCAATTTTATTGAGGGATACAAAAATAATCAACTTGATTGAGCCATATGATGAAAGTTAGGTAATTTAAGGTTTGATATTATAAATACTATTCACTCTCCAAATATATTTAAAATGTTCCAAATAACCCCGAAATATTCCCTTGAACAACTTCTTGACAGCCAGTCTACTCTCCAAAACCCAAATGCCACTTTGCCATCTGCTCGTATGGATTACACTCTTCCCCCAGATTTCCCTATAAATCCTAGAGTGTGCACTGCTTTATCGCTGGTTCTTCCCTCATTCTACCCACATAGAATACTTTATAAGCATAAATTATTTTCTGATTCATTAGTTTCCTTATATGTATCTGTGGATCATGGTTTTTTTAATTGTTGTTGACTGGTATTCCACTGCACCATTTAGACACACCATGTTTACTCCTTTACCCATTGATGTCCATTTAGGGTTGTTCAATTTTTCAGCTGTTACAAATAATTCTACAGTGAACGTTCCAATATGAGCCTCTGTGCCATCAGATCTTTTTATTTCTCTTAGTTAAATATTCAGTGGAGTTCTTGAGTCGTATGATAAACATTTTTGTCAAAGACCTTCCTTTTTCATATATGTTTGGGAGCAAGGGTATTGGGCCACACTCTTGGTTCAATCTTGGCTCTAAGTTCAGGGATCAATCCTGGAGGTGCTTAGGGAACCATTTGTGGTTCTAGGGATGAACTGGGGCCAGCTGTGTGCAAGGCAAGTGCCTTAAATCCTATACTATCTCTCTGGCCCTCTTTTTATATTTGTGCATTTATATGTATATTTAATTTTATAGAAAATTGCCAACCCATTTCCAAAGTTGTTATACCATTTCACATTCATATTCTTAACATATAAGAGTTCTAGTGGCTCCTCCTGTTTTTCAGCACCTGGGACTGGTAATCTCTTTAATTTGAACCATTCTCATAGATTACTGGACAATTATTTTTCTACTTGCAAAACCAGTAAGTGAAAAATCCCCTTTTCTCAGCATATTATGACACTGTTTTTTTTGGGGGGGAGCACACCCAGCCTTATTCAGAGCTATTCCTGGCTCTGTGGTCAGGGATCACTCCTATTGGGCTTTGGGAGACCTTGTGGGAGCCGGGAATTGGACCCAGGTTGATTATGAGCCAGGCAAGTGCCCTACTCACTATACTATCACTCTGGCCCCACTATCTAATTTTTTGTTGTTGTGTTGGGTTTGGTTTCGGGGCCACACCCAGCTGTGCTCAGGGCTTACTCCTATCTCTGCACTCAGGGATCATTCCTGGTGGGGCTCAGGGGACTATGTGTGGTGCCAGAGATAGAACCCGGGTCATTTTACATATAGTGGGTGGAGGCATAAAAAGGTTAAGCATCTTGACAAGGAAAGATAAACCTCCTAAGTCAGAAGATGGGTGCATCTTGGCACCCTAGTCCCAGAGATCAGTGTCTAGCTGCTCTAGCCTCCCAAGAGCCCTTTGGCTTCACTCTGGGTGATCCTTTATAAGGAAAGCTGGAAAGTGCAGCAGGTCACCTGAAGAGAAGCTGTGTTGCCTAAGACAAGCTTTCACAGCCTAAAGATAGAAGTCTGAAGAGCCGCACACCCAGAAACAGAAGACGCTTCAGCTGCCAGCCTGCCTTTGGGAGCTGGGCCAGGATGAGGGCCACAGACCCCCGGCTTCAATGTCTGCCTTTCCCAGCTAAACCTTACTAAGGCAGCATGGAAGCTTTATCTTCCAAATTTCAAACTCATCTCTTATCCACACCCTTCTGTTATTTGAATCAGGTGCAATCCTGGGAAGGACCCTGTCTTAATAAGTGTTACAAGAATTTGGGGTGTGTCAGGGGAAACTACTCTGACACTTGAATCATTTTTGGAAACAAGGTGGAGCATAAATTATAAATGAGCACATGGGCAGGTCATAAAAAAGCAATTAAGGAATAACCCAGGAAATCATGAAACTTAATGTTAACGTCAAGTATCAAGGTCTTCATTTCTGATATTCAAGTATAGGATTGGATGGCAGTTCTTGTCCTCGGATTTTGAATGCCAAACATCAGAAACTCAATGGGGGCCAAAAAAAGTAAGTGAAGGAAATTTCCAAGAAGGTCATTAATAAACAACCACTATTGCTACCACCATTATATTCTAAAATAATCCAAAGTTAGAAAGGGCAATTTCTAAATAGGAGATAGTCTTTCAAATGGGGTGCATTAGGTTTATGAGAAATTCACTGTTTTATCTTGATTTTTATTTTTGTTGTTATGTTGGAAGGGGGGTTATACTCAGCAGTGCTCAAGAGTTACTCCCAGTTCTGTGCTCAGGATTTACTTTGGGTGTGGCTTTGGAGACCATGTGGGATGCTGGGAATCAAACTGGGTCAGTCACCAGTGCCCTACCTGCTGTACTATTTCTCTCGGCCCTGAAAATATCTTTGTAACCGTTAAAAAAGTATTTAATATTCATTAGAACCCAAGTAATGGATCATTTTTTTTGTTTTTACTTATTTGTTTGTTTGTTTGGTTGGTTGGTTATTTAGGGGCCTTCTAAGTATTTTTCAGTGGCTCTAGGGGCCAATTCTAGGGATTCTTGGGCAATCGGTTTTGGGGCCTGAGGATGCAGTGCTGCTCAGACTCTGTGGTACTAGGCCCCCAGTACTAGGGTACACTTAGTACTCAGAAGTCTGCAGGGCTACTCTTGTGATGCTCAGGGACCATATGGTACTGGGGATTGAACTAGGGTCAGGATCATGCAAGGCAAATGCTTTAACCTTGTATTATCTCTCTGACCCTTTTCCCTATTTTATGGACTGAAAATGAATACATAATAAAGGTCAAGAAATTCACTGCAAACTATAAAGTACTGAGCTAATATTTGACTACCTACATTTTTGTGTGTTCACATGATCCTTTGTCCAGTAGACCACACCTTTTCTCCTAGCACAGAAAGAGCTGAGGGTTCTAAATAGTGCTTGAAGTGAGACTAGGGACCTGTCTTCTGCCTCAACTATTCTCATAAATCAGATCCCCAGGTCCCTGTCTGCCTCTTCTGTGTTTGCCTGAGTGTATTTGAATTTATATGTCAAATTTAGGGCCTGAGGTACATGTTCTACTCTTGAGCTATAGCCCTCACCTACCTACCATTCTTAGGCTTCCACAATGCCCTTTGGGCTCCATGTTGGCATTTTATTTCAGTTTTAACTGTTTGCTTTAAAAACTCTTGCCCTGACTTGTCTCTCAGACTTCAGCCTGAACATACAGATCTCCACACTTAGTTCTGGTATTGACCCACTTGGTAGTGTATGAAGCCAGTATTGTTGCCAGGAGTATTTGGATGATATGAAACATTCAACAGTTTTGATAAATGTATGATAAGGTATGTAAGCAGTGACAGCTGGGCCATTCTTCATTAAGGTCCCTGAGGACTTGGGCTGGCTAAAGGCCCAGAGGCAAAGTGATATATATACTTTTTCAGGGCTCTTGCTCACAAGTTCCAGAAGTTTACCCTATGCCCAGAGGGAGGTGTTTGGCAAGGACTCTCATATGTCATAGAAAGAGCAGGAATAAAGCTGGGCACAGAGCTTTAAAAACAAAGATTTCAATGCTCTTAACATCTTTCTTCTTTTTTGTGTGTTTCTGTGCATCAGCTTCAATTCCTCCTAATTCTGTTGCTTCTTTATACACTGAGGAAAATGAAATCAGAGGGAGTTATTATATTTTGCTTAGGTTAGCTTTAAAATTTTTTTCAGAAGGTTTTGATTGGCTTGAATTTTCTCCCTTTTCTGAAAAAAATTTTTTTTCAAATACTATCTTTTTCCAATTCCATTCACAGAAAATCAAGTACCTTGGAATCAGCTTAACTAAGGGGGTAAAGAACCCATACCAAAAAAACCCTACAAAACACTACTTCAATTACTTCAAGAAATAAAAGAGGACACAAAGATATGGAAACACATTCCCTGCTCATGCATTGGGAGAATTAACATAGACAAAATGGCAATATTCCCCCAAAGCTTTATACAGATTCAAGGCGATCCCTATAAGAATACCCATGGAATTTTTCAAAGAATTGATCAAACACTCCTGAAATTCATATAAAACAATAAGCCTCCACTAATTGTTAAAGCAATTCTTGGGAAAAAAGATTGGAGGCATCACCTTCCTTTTAGTACATCACCTAAACTGTACTACAAAATGGTAATAGCTAAGACAGCATGGTATTGGAATGAAGATTGATCTGCAAACCAATCAGATAGGGTGGAATATCCTTATACACACCTGAAAATATATGATAATTTAATCTTTGATAAGGGAGCAAGAAATATGAAGGGGAGCAAGGAAAGCCTCTAACAAATGGTGCTGGCAAAACTGGACAGCTATGTGAAAAAAAAATGGGTTCAGACTTCTACCTAACACCATGCACAAAAGTCAGATCAAAATGGATTAAAATCCTCAATATCAGACCAGAATCCATAAGGTACATTGAAGAAAAGCCTGACAAAACCCTCCACAATATTGAATATAAAGGTATCTTCAAAAATGAAATGCCATTGACCAAGCAAGTGGAAGCAAAAATAAACAAATGGGACTAGTTTATTTTTTTGAATTTATTTTTTATTGAATCACCACGAGCTACAGTTACAAAGCTTTTATGTTTGAGTTTTAGTCATACAATGATCAAACACCCATCCCTCCACCAGTGCACATTTTCCACCACCAATGTCCCCAGTTCCCCCCCACCCACCCACACCTCTATGGCAGACAATTGCTCTTACTCTCTTTCTCTACTTATGGGTATTATAGTTTACAATAAAGATTACAGATAATGAGAGGTCATCATATTTGGTCCTTTATCTACTTTCAGCACCCATCTCCTGTCCCAAGTGATCCCTCCAACCATCATTGACTTAATGATCAAATGGGACTACTTTAAACCAAGAAGCTTCTGTAGCTCAAATGAAACAGCCATCAAGATGCAAAGACAGCCTACAGTATGAGAAAGGTTTTTAACCCAATACTTTTCCAGTAAGGGGTTAATATCAAATATATACAAGGCACTGGCTGAACTCTACCAAAAAAATCCAAGCCCTTCAGAAAATGAAACGAAACTTTCTCAAGGAAGAAATTCGAATGACCAAAAGTCACATGAGAAAAATGCTGTTCTGGTGGAGGGATGGGTTCTCGATCATTGTATGACTGAAACACAAGCACGAAAATATGTAAATCTGTAACTGTACCCTCACGGTGATTAACTACTAAAAATAATGCTCTTCATCACTAATCATCAGGCAAATGTAGATCAAAGCAACAATGAGATATCATCTCACACCACAGATACTGGCATGCATCCAAAAGAACAAGAGCAACCAGTGCTCGCTGGTGTGGATGTGGGGAGAAAGGAACTCTCCTTTATTGTCGGTGGGAAAGCCTACTGGTCCAGCTTTTTTGGGAAAAGAATATGGTTGTTTCTCAAAATCCTGGATATTGAACTCCCATTTGATCCAGCAATACCACTCCCAGAAATATACCCTGGCGGCCCAAAAACACAGAGCAGGAACACCATCTGCATTCCATTGTTCATTGCAACACTATTTACCATAGCCAGAATCTGGAAACAACCTGAGTGCCCAAGAATGAACGGATAAAGAAACTATGGCACATCTACACAGTGGAATACTATGCAGCTGTTGGGGAAAATGAAGTCATCAAATGTGCCTCTAAATAGATGGACATGGAGAGTATCATGCTGAGTGAAATGAGTCAAAAGGAGAGGGACAGACATAGAATGACTGCATTCATTTGTGGTATACGAAAATAATATATAGCTGAAGACTAATATCTATGGCCAGGGAAAACAAGGGCTAGGTGGTCTGGCCAACGGTTGGAACTAACCACAAATATGTGCGGGGCTGAGGGTAGATAAGATAGAGAAGAGACCAGTGTGATAATAATAGCAGGAAATGATCATGCTTGACAAGATCTGAGTGTTAAAAGTAGGTGCAGGGCCAAAAGGAGAGAGAGAGCAAGAGGGAATGCCCTGCCACAGAGGCGGGGTGAAGTTGGGGGAGTATACGGTGGGGGTGGTGGGAGAGATGCTGGGAACATTGGTGATGGAAATAGGCACTGGTGGAGGTATGGGCACTCAACCACTGTATAACTGAAATGCAAGCATGAAAGTTTGTAAGTCTGTAACTGTACCTCACGGTGATTCACTAATAAAATTCTTTTTAAAAAGGTAGGTGCAGGGATATTCTTGATAAACTTTCAGTATCAATATTGCAAACCACAATGCCCAAAAGGAGAGAGAGAGGGAGAGAGAGAGAAAGAGAAAAAGAGAGAGAGAAGAAAACCACCTGCCATAGAGGCAGGCAGGAGGTGGGGCATAAGGGGGTGGGTGATGGGAGGGAACCTGGGGACACTGGTGCTGGGTATTGTGCACTGGTGGAGAGATGGGTGTTGGATGATGCCGCCGCCGCCATTTTCCACGCAGAAAAACAGGTGGAGAGGGAAAAATCCCTCCCCGGGCGGCACATAGTCATAGTACAGCTCACAGTCTAGATGCATTTCTGTATGAAGCTGCTCTGGGTGCCAAAATGGGTTAGAAGACCTCTTGGATCATAGTCTTTAGGAGCAGAGGGTCTGTTTTGAGAGCAGCAGCTCTGGATCTTATCTGGACCGAGGGCGTGCTGGAGGGGATGGGTGTTGGAATACATGAATGACTGAAATCTAATCATGAACAGCTTTGTAAGGATCTATTGCACAGTAAAAAATGTTTTAAAAATTCAATAAAAATAGTTTAAAAAAACTCTTTTTCTTCTTTTTTTTGGGGGGGCACCAAATTACTTTATTTGAAGAATTGATGCAAATCATAAGGCTGAAATAAATGTCTTGGAACTTATAGAAAAGGTCAGGGTAACCCCAACATGCATGTACTGCCCGGGGGGCCCTGAGGTCACTGGTAGCTCTGGGAAGTCAGCTTAGTTAAGGCTTAGCTCTCGTTGTCACTGTGACCCAGTGTGTGCTTGTAAAAGAGATACTCCGTCATGCCAGACTTGGGGACCCCCTTCTTGCACAGGTTGGTTACATGGTCACCCAATTCTTGGATGGCCTTCACCTACTCGTCCAGGTAGTGAGTCTCCAGGAAGTCACACAGGTGGGGGTCATTCTTGTTGGTGGCCAGTTTGTGCAACTCCAGCAGTGACTGATCCACGCTCTGCTCCAGGTGCAATGCACACGCCATCACGTTCAGTCCCTTCTCCCAGTCGTCCCCACGTGGTTTCTTGATATCCTGAAGGAAAATGCGGCTGTCGCTTGGGTTCTGAGGCTTCGTCTCCGCCTGTTCTCGCTCCTCGTGAGATTGGTGGAGGAAGTATTTGGCAAAGTTCTTCAAAGCCACATCGTCGGGGTCAAAATAATAAAACATGGGGGCTGGAGCCATAGTACAGCAGGTAGGGCGTTTGCCTTGCATGCGGCCAACCCGGGTTCGATCCCCAGCATCCCATATGGTCTCCTGAGCATCGCCAGGGGTAATTCCTGAGTGCAGAGCCAGGAGTAAGCCCTGTGCATCGCTGGGTGTGAACCAAAAAGCAAAATAAATAAATAAATAAATAAACAAATAAAATTTTAAAAAAATAAAGCATGGACAGGTAGGCGGAGGAGGCATAGAGCTCCAGGTTGATCTGGCGGTTGTTGGCGGCCTCCGAGTCCTGGTGGTAGTTCTGGCGAACCTGCGAGGGGGACGCGGTTGGTCATGGCGGCGGCCGAGATGGGACGAGGTGGCGGCGGTGGTGGCGGTGGTGCAGGACAGGCTGTGAGCAGCGGGCGGGGGCAGCTGGCGGGGAGGGGGGGGGGCGCCGAGACGAGCACCGGGTTCCGTCCAAGCACTGTTGAAGCAGGAAACCGCGACAACTGTCCTCGAAGTCTGTGGCCAAAACTCTTTTTCTTCTTGCAGATATAAATTTAAAACTTAGTAGCACGGATGATTCAATGCTAATAAACTTTAAGCACACAGTTTAGTAAGACTGGGGAAAGAACAATTAAGAAAATGTTAAGGGAAAATATGAATAGAACTATAAAAGTATGAAAGTGTGTATTTTCCCACTTCTTTAGTTAGGTCACAGAAATCTCCACACCTGACCTCCCCAATATTAACAGGCCCACACCACAGCTCCTGAAACAGTAACTATATAGTTACTGTTACAGTAACAGTAATAGCAGCCATGCTACAGGTCTGCTCAGCAATTTTTTTCATCTTTTGCTTTTTTATTTATATTTTTATTTTTTTGGCTTTTTGGGTCACACCTGGCGGTGCTCAGGAGTTACTCCTGGCTCTGCACTCAGGAATTACTCCTGGCGGTGCTCATGGGCCATGATGGGCCATGTGGGATGTCAGGGTTCAAACCTAGGTAGGCTGCATGTAAGGTAAATGCCCTCCCTGCTGCTCTATCTCTCTGGACCCTGCTCAGCAAATTTTATGCTGCTCACAGGTATACTTCCTGCCACTGAATAAAGATGGGTGTTGAAGAAAAAGAGAAACTCCAAGCCTTGTCCTTCAGAGTCTCCTAGGTGACCCCAGTACTGAGATTCACCCTCAGCACAGCAGGGACACTGGAAAACTAATAGGAAATGCACATAGAAACCCTCCATGTTCAATGAGCAAAAGCAATATCCTGACAGGCACACATAACACCAGCCAGTTCTGGAAACCCTCAGAAAGTGACTTTAGTAATAACACCATGGTGAGACTATTTAATGAGCTCAAAGAAATAATGACACAGACAGTCAGCACAGCACAGAAAGTACAAAAACGGAAATGAAAAACTAGAATCAGAAATGACAGAAATGAATATTGTAGATGGTATTAAAAAATACATTAGAAGCTCTGAGAAGCAGAATAACAGCAACTGAGGAAAAGAGAGAAGCTGCAAGATGAGATGGAGTAAACCCCAATGGGAGATGGAAAAAAGCCTGAAAAGAAATGATTAGCAGACCAGAGAACTATGGGACGAGATCAAGAAGAACAGTCTAAGAACCACTAGCGTCTCTGAGGACCATAATGGCAAATTGATGAAGAACTAATAGTTAAAGAAATTATGGTTAAGAACTTTCCAGAATTGAGGAAAACAGACAACAAATTATGTGAGGCCTGAAGGGTCCCAATAAAAATAGACTCCACTAAGAAACCTCCAAGACACATTGTTCTCAGAGTGAAAAAAAATAGCAAAGACAGGGGGCAGGAGCAATATCACAGTGGGTAGGGCATTTGCTTTGCACATCGCTGACCCGGGTTCAGTTCCCAGCATCCCATATGGTCCCCCGAGCACCGCCAGTGGTAATTCCTGAGTGCAAAACCAGGAGTAACCCCTGAGCATCACTGGGTGTGACCCCCCCCAAAAAAAACCCCAAAGACAGACAGAATATTGAAAGCAGCAAATCAAAAAAGGGACTTTAAGGAGATTCTGGGTCAAGACATCAGCAGCACAGGAGCACTGCAGAGGGACGGCAGCTCTCAGCGCTCTGAACAGCCGATGGGGCCACAGAACTTCTGCATGAGTTAACACGGGTGGCCCTGTTAGGGTCTGGTATCGGTAATTTTCCCCTCTCGGAATCTGCACAAAGAGTTCAGCCAGTAATGCAATACACAAGTGGAGTTTAGTTAGCCAGCTAGCTGGGGTCGAGCTTTCAGGCACGCAGGCCAAAAGAAGACGACGAACAAGGGAGAAGCCACAAGTTTTATAATCAATGCTTACATCATAGCCCACGCTTACACATTCAAACAAAAACATAAGCAAATATTGCAAATTTCATAATTCAAAAGAAAACATAATTTCAAATAGTACAAACGAGTAGTTACATATAGTCATCTAAACATGTTTTCAGAACATTCTGGCGGCTGCCCACCCCACCTGCGTCCCTTCTATAGATAGCGAATAGTGGTTATGAAACTATTTGCCAAGGGCCGAGTTTTCAGCCCAGTTGTCCTTCCCTTGCATATGGCCAGCGAGGAGAAGTGGGGTTTTAAGAAAAACAAAAAGATTTAAGTACAACAAGACGTGAAGCAGGAACCAGGCATGATGGAATTGCTCTTACCCGCTCCATGTCCCTTGGATACTTGGGCTCAGGGAGCACCGTTAAACAAAACCAGCTGGTCACCTGCTGCAGAACACCAGCATGGAGTGGGAAGGTGAGGATGGAGGTCGCGGGCCTGCCAGCTGGAGAAGAACTCGGTGCTGTGGGCAGTGGCAGAGTTCACAGAGCTCTTCAGGCCCACCGCAGCACCACTGCAGAGTGCGGGTGTTGAGGTCCCGGAGTTGAGGTGGCACTCCAGGTCCCCATCATGGGCCCCAGTGATTTGTTACTGGCAGGGCAGCCCCACTGCCTTTTCCTCCCAGGGCCAGCCTGCGCATATTATTGAGGAAAACCTCTCTAAACGCCAACTGTCTGGAGACTGAAGATGGGGCGTGTGCCCCCTGGTCAGATTCTGCTGGACTGGGGGCTGCAGTCCGCCCAGAGTGCCCATGGCACATATTCTAGCAGCCTTGGACCCAGTTCTGGTCCCTATCAGGCCCACTGCTGCTGTTGCTACTGGGGCTGGGGGTGGGGGGCTGGAGGGGATGGCATTGCCCACAGGTCAACCTGGACCCACAGGGTCAGGGTATCAGCAGCCTGATGGTGCCCTCAGGCTTACTGACACCCCCAAATTGCTACTGTGCATCTGGCCAGACTCCAACAACTCAGAAGCAAGTTTCCTCCAGAAACTAAACTGCCAAAAGTTAGGTATGTGAGAGTCATGCCCACAAACTCTCTGACTCAGCCATATAAGCTCATTTATTGGCCTTGCATTAGGGACCCATAAATAAGTCACAAAAGAGATCAGAAGCCACAATTAATCTTGACCCATGCAAGGTGGTACAAACAGTATACATTGGAGGGAGTGGGTTTACCAGTGTCCATCTAAGCAGAGCCCCCTGGCAGCTGCTTGCACCTACAACCCCAAATTGCCACCATACCCCTGGCCAGACTCAACTATCTTGGGACAGACCTGATCAAGAGATTAATATGCTGAAAATTTGTGTATGCGGGTTTTGTGACCGAAATCTTCAGGCTCTCTTGGGGTTGGGATGAGCTACCTCCCTCCACCTCCTTGCATCTCCAGAAGCCCTGGCAGTCACACCCACAACCCAAAGTAGCCATCCAGTTGCAAAACATAATCCAGAGAGAAAGAGAGAGAGAGAGAGAGAGAGAGAGAGAGAGCAAGAAGAAAGGTGTCTGCTACAGAGGCAGATGGATGAGGGAGGGAGCACGTTGGAGTGGGTGGGTGGGAGGGAAACTGGGGACATTGGTGTGGGAAATGTACACTGGTGGAGGGATGGGTTTTGGAACATTGTATGACTGAAACCTAATCATGAATAGCTTTGTAAAAGTCTATTCATGGTGATTCAATTTTTTAAAAACTTAAAAACAAACAAAAAGGTCAAAAAAGGAACTTACAAAGAGAAGATTCACAGCAGATCTATCATAAGAGACTCTATGAGTCAGAACAGAACATTAGGATACAGTAAGAAAAAAACTCAATGAAATGAACCCCTAGATTATTCTCTATCATTTAGATTATTATTCATATTTAAAAGAACAACTACAGGCAACAGTTTAGAATATAAAAACCCTTAGCAAACTAGGAATAAACAGACCTTTCCTAATCTGGTAACAGGCAACCACAAGTACATGAGTAAATGCCATACTCAATAGCAAAGTGCTGAGAAGTTTGTCTTGGCTTTCAGAGAGGCTCTAATGCTTCTTAAAAAATTGGTTTCTAGGCTATGAATTCCATAAGTTGTTGGCTGTTCATGAAACTCTGAGTTGTTCCTTGAAATATGAATGATACTCTGACTAGAAAAAGTATTACTGCTGAGGAGTTCACTTCATTGAATTTTTGTTCTGTATCCCTCTATTCTCTTCTGGCTCATAGAGTCTCATGACAGATCTACTCTGAGTTTGTTTGTAACCCTTTGGGCCACGCCCAGCAATATTCAGGAGTTATTCCTGCCTCTGCACTCGGGAACTCCTGGTAGTGCTCAGGGGATCATATGAGGATGCCAGGGATTGAACCCACAAGTGAATCTGCAGAAAAACCCAGGTATGAGGGACCCATGACTGAAATCTCTAAGCTTGCTCAGAGCAGAAATGGGCCTCCTCCCCCCATCTCCCAAGTTTACTAGTAGCTTGACAGTCACACCCACAAACTGCCCTTGGCACCATGTAATCCCATCAATGGCCAAGAAGAGACTTTGAAATAAAGCTCCCGAAAGAGAGTGAGATAGGCCTCACCCATGGGTGAATCTACTATATAATTGTATTCTAAATTTTAGAATTCCTGGACCTCTCATACTTTACACCACAGCTGTACTAAGAGTAGCACACATTTGATTTGGCTTAACAAACATGCTTGTAATCTCTTATACAAGGGCTTAATAGCTCCAGGATGAAATACAATTTTCACACACTGTCTTCTAAGGAAACTTTATTGTACCATTTTTAGTGAATTACTCATAACAAGCAATACAAAACTAATTGTTTCAGTTCTGCTTTAGGGAGCACTATTTGGGTGGGGTGGAAACATTCAAAATATGGTGGTGGGAAGGTTCAATGGTGGTGGGATTGGTATTTAAATACAAATGTAAGAATTATTGTGAAAAAATTATTGTGAACAACTTTATAAAAATAAAATTTAAAAAAGAAACTCCTCATTAAATTTCCTTCCTGTTTAACAATGATTCTAGTGATTCTTATATTGCATCTCTTGAACTCATCCTATAGTTTCTGGCAAGCTGCTCATTTCCACGTTTTGTTGTTTTTCTAAAAATTCCCCACATATCATCTTGGTGTATAATGATCTTTTTCCTTAGCTGCTGTGTTTCTGCTGCTTAGATCTTCTATTGAGTTGTTATTTTACGTGGCCTACCATACTCTTCATTTCCGGCACTTCCATTGTAGGTCTGCATTTCTGCTCCCATACTTTCTTGTGCTTTACTGATTACCCTTGTCCTTTCTCTCTTTGAACTCATTAGACATTCTCAGCATGGTGTCACTAAACTCATTCCGGCTCTTTCATTGTTGGTGGGAATGCCAACTGGTCCAGCCTTTCTGGAAAACAATATGGACAGTCCTTCAAATTTCACACTAGAAATTGAGCTTCCATATGACCCCGCAATATCACTTCTGGGTATTGGAATATATCCCAAGGATCCAAAAAAAAGCACAGTAGAAATGACATCTGCATCTATATATTCATTGCAGCACTGTTCACAATAGCCAAAGTCTGGAAACAACCCAAGTACCCTAAGACAGATGACTGGTTAAAGAAACTTTGGTACATCTACACAATGGAATACTATGCAGCTGTTAGGGGAGATGAAGTCATGAAATTTGCTTATAAATGGATAGACATGGAGAGTATCATGTTAAGTGAAATGAGTCAGAAAGAGAGGGACAGACATAGAAGGACTACACTCATTTGTGGAGTATAGAATAACATCACATGAGGCTGACACCCAAGGACTATAGATACTATATATAGGCCCTAGGGCCAGGAGAATTTCCCCATAGCTGGAAGACTGCTTCATGAGCGGAGGAGAGAAGATAGATGGAATAGAGAAGGGATCACTAAGAAAATGATGGCTGGAGGAATCAGTCAGGATGGGAGATGCTTGCCAAAAATAGATAATGGACCAAACATGATGACCTCTCAGTGTCTGTGTTGCAAGCCATAATGCCCAAAAGTCGAGAGAGAAAGAGAGAAAGAGAGAGAGAGAGAGAGAGAGAGAGAATGGGGGATATTGTCTGCCATGGAAGCAGGGGGAGGGTGGGAAAGGGGGGTATACCAGGGATATTGGTGGTAGGGAATGTGCACTGGTGGAGGGATGGGTGTTTGATCATTGTGTGATTGTAACCCAAGCATGAAAGCTTGTAACTATCTCAAGGTGATTCAATAAAATAAAAAAAAAAACCCTCATTCTGAAAGTTTACAGAACTGGTTGGTACTGGTAGAACCTTCTGTGTTATTATTTTCTCCTTTTTGGTGGTGGGGCGATGTTGGTTTGGGGACCACACCTGGCTGTGCTCAGGAGTTCTCCTGGCTCTGGACACAGGAATCACTCCTGGTGATGCTCAGCTGACCATATGGGATTATGGAAATGGAACCAGGGTTAGCCACATGCAAGGCAAACACCCTACCTGCTGTCCTATGGCTCTCTCCCCTCCCCCCACCCCCTGTGTTATTGTTTCTATTCCTTGAACTTGATGGGCTTCTACCAAGCTGGGAGAGGCAGCTTCCCTATCATTTGCGCTTAGGCTCCTGCTGTGCTTAGCCTCACAGGAAGTCTCTGAGGATTAGGCTGAGTGTTGCTCTTTTCCTTTCCTTCTAGTCATCACCCAGCAACACTGTAGCACTGTAGTACTCTCATCCCGTTGCTCATCTATTTGCTCGAGCGGGCACCAGTCACGTCTCCATGGTGAGACTTGTTATGACTGTTTTTTGGCATATTGAATACACCACGGGAAGCTTGCCAGGCTCTGCCATGTGGGCAGGATCCTCTCGGTCTAAAGTGTAGTTTAGTTACTTGCAAGAAGTTTGAGACTTTTTTTTTTTTTGCTTTTTTGGGTCACACCCGGCGATGCACAGGGGTTACTCCTGGCTCTGCACTCAGGAATTACCCCTGGTGGTGCTCAGGGGACCATATGGGATGCTGGGATTCGAACCCAGGTCGGTCGCGTGCAAGGCAAAGTCCCTACCCGCTGTGCTATCTCTCCAGCTCAGGTTTGAGACTTTTGAGGCTAGTTTTTTTTTAAATTTTTTATTGAATCACCATGTGAAAAGTTACAGATTTCAGGCTTAAGTCTCAGTCATACAATGCTCAAACACCCATCCCTTCACCAGTGCCCATGTTCTACCACCAAGAACCCCAGTGTACCTCCTATCCCACCCCACGCCCCCGCCTGTGTAGCTGATGATTTTCACTTTACTTTCTCTTTACTTTGATTACATCCAATATTTCAACATAAAACTCACTATTATTATTTGGAATTCCCCCCCTCCCCAAATCGAACTGGCTGAAAAGGCAGCATTCGATAATTTGTTTTCCCTTGCTGAGAATGAAGAGATATGAGGTCGCGGTTTTGGATTTCTGTATTTTAGTAACTAAGTCCAGGGACATTTCTGCCAAAAATTGCATCATTGCAAGCTCATACCTCTGTTTAGTGGGCCTTATAAGATGGCGGTCACCACACCTCCCCTCCCCCCGCCCCCCCCCCCCCCCGGAAAGGAAAAGCCGAGAGAGAAAAACCTTTTCCCTACTGGGGCGGCATGGGTCTGTGGCTTCGTTCACAGTCTGGAGGCATTTCTGCAAGAAGCTGCTGGTGCCAAAGGTAGTTAGATGGCCTCTGGGATCATGGGCATTTAGCAACCTGAGGCTAGTTTTTAAGCTGATGAAATTTTAGTCTAGAACTCATTTTACTCTAACACTGCATCTATCTATGAAGATACTAGTTAATGCTCATGGATTAAAGCATTTGTCTGCTTGGGCTGATGTGGAAACAACGCATTTGCCAGCTCTGTGTGAGCTCCAGGAAGGGTTTGGCACATCTCTTTCTGTTACGTCTTTGGCTAAAGCCCCCAGTGTCCCTCTGCAGATCATGCAATTCTGTCTCTCCCCTCAGCTCCCTCCTTTCTGCTCCTGGAGCCCAGGACGGTCTTTCTGACTCTCAGTCTTCTGAACTAGATGAGATTTCAGGTGAGATTTCTGTTTTGGTTTCTCCTTCAGCACCGATCTGAACATTGCCTTGAGACAGCAAACAGACAACTGTAGGCACACATCATTGGTTCACCTTTCCATTGTTACCACAATCCTGGATCACCTGTTGTCTAACACTTGGTTGCTTGATCTCTATTTTTTCCTGGTTTTCTAGTTGTTTATTAAGGGAGGCCATTTCTCATGGCAATGAAAGATTCATGTATGAAAGTGGAAGTCTTGCTTTCCTGTTTTCAGCTTAGACACAGGGAGAACTTTAGTCTGGCTTATTTCTACTCAAGGTAGTGAGGACATGTAAGAAATGACACTTTGGGGTGGAGAGCATTGCTCAGTGTTAAAAGATGCCTTGCAAGATGAGGCCCTGAGTTGGATGCCCAGGGCTGCCCACATAGGCTCAGTACAATCCCTGCAGCCCTGCTGTCTGGGACCCTAGGTGAGATAACAGAGTGTGATCTCTGGTGTGTGCAAGCACAACAATTTAAGCGTGTGACCCTGAATGAGCACCGCAACTGAAGCTGTGTGAGCAGACACAGCAAGCCCGGCAAGCACTATGACAGAACGTGTGCACACCCCACAGCTAAAGGGTCGGACCCCCAACAAACATCATAACCAAGTGTGCACAGCCCCTGGTCAACTCATCAATTGCAAGAAAGGGAGGATGGGGAATACACTTGCTAATATTAGAATGCAAGGAGGATCATGCCCCAAAAAGAAATAGGGAAGGAGGGTGGCAAAAGTCGAAAGCAGATGAGACTGTGACAGCAATTCACAGGGAAAAAAAATTAGAGTGAGGCAGCTGGTTCCTTTTAAAGAGTCCTTTTTATCTAAAAGGCAGCGTCCATCCTTGGCCAAGAGTTCTCCACTCTCAAGGGCAAGTGGGAGGGGTCTAGGAGGGAGAGTAACAAGTGCAACAGTTGCTGCTTAGGGACAGAAGGAGATTAAAAACAACAACAAAAAGCTACTTTCTTCTCAGTACTCTTTCCTTTCTCTGCCCAGGAAGCTTGGTCTCTGGAAAGCTTTGCCCCTAACCCTTGAGTGAAATCTGGAATTGGTTCCACCAGTTTTCTAGTCCTTTCCAGATAACAAAAGATCTCCAGACATTGGATCCCATGAGCAATCCCATTTCAGTTAAAACTTCCAGTCTGTCCAATTATCAAATCTGAGAATTCCATTTGTCTTCATGAAGACCCAGTGGGCAGGGAAGCGTGTGGTCAGCTGCTTCTCCATTTTCTTGCCAAAAAGATTTCTTTGTAGGCCAGAGAGATAAGAGGCTGGAGTGCATGCTTTAGGTGCTGGCATCTGGGCTTCTATCCCTGGCACTACATAGTCCCTGGTGCACCACCAGGACAGAGCCGGGAGGAGCCTCCAACATCACTGAGTGTGGGCCCCCCACAAAGCTCTCTAAGCCACAGTATTGCAGCCTCCCTCAAGATAGCTAACAACGTTTTCTGTATAGCTCCCTAGGAGCAGGGCTGGGGGATATGGCCGGAGGGGAAAGGAGGTTCTAGAAAAGTCCTATGTGCTTGGTATAGCTCCTAGCCGTACTGAAGAGGGAAACCTATAGAGGCTTCCTAGATTTTTTTGTATGGCATTTTTATATGGCATTGCTTTACCATATGCACAAAAGGTATGATGCGGCTTCAGATTAGGTAAGTAAAAGCAGAAAGTCTTGCAGATGTATTAAATATACGTCTAGTTCTCTGGAGATAACACAGCCAGTTAGGCAGAATCGCCGGGAATGAACCTGGAGAGAGTTCCTGAGGCAGAACAAAAGCCAGGAGCTGTGCTTTCTGCAGGATGAAAACTGACTTAAGATGAACCCATTTGAATAATGTCTGTGCGCTCAAGGGCACAGAAGCTGTTCCTGGTTGTCTGGAATCTGGCTCTGGGAAGATAGTGCATGAAATTTAGAAAAAGCCTGATAAGGGAGTTGGGTGAGGGGTGGACCTATTTCACTGCCTAAGAAGAAAATGGGCCTCTAGCCAGGGTCTCAAAACTAGGTCAGGACAGCCCGAAAAGGAAACAAAATAAAACTCTGCTTAGAGGTGCTTTGGAGACCCCTAACCATAGGCACTGTCTCATCTGCAGTCCCCTTACTATGGGCAAGTGTTTTCTTGGTCTGGTGTGCACACACTCTGTTTCTGCAAGGTATGAAGCCTCCTGGCTTCTTCTAGGAAGCTCTCTTAGGCAGGGTTCCTCTAAAGAAAGCTTGGAGAACATTAATAGAACTGTGCAAGAAAAAAACCCTCCAACCCCATCCAAAAAGTGGGGAGAAGAAATGAACAGAAACTTCCTCAAAAAAGAAGTACACATGGCCAAAAGGTGCATGAAAAACTGCTCTACATCACTAATCATCAGGGAGATGCAAATCAAAATAGCAAGGAGATATCATCTCACACTACAGAGATTGACACATATCAAAAAGAACAAGAACAACCTGTGCTATGTGGATATGGGGATAAAGGGACTCCCTTTCATTGTTAGTGTGAATGCTGACTGTTTCAGCCTTTCTGGAAAACAATATGGGCACTTCTCAAAAAAAATTAAAAATTGAGCTTCCATATGACCCAGCAATACCACTTCCTCGGGGTGCAAAAAAGAACAGTAGAAATGGCATCCGCATCTATATGTTCATTGCTGCACTGTTCACATTAGCCAGAATCCAAAAACAACCTGAGTGCCCAAGAACAGATGACTGGTTCTACACAAAGGAATACTATGCAGCTGTTAGGAAAGATGAAGTCATGAAATTTGCTTATAAGTAGATGGACATGGAGAGTATCATGCTAAGTGAAATGAGTCAGAAAGAAAGGGACAAACATAGAATGACTGCACTCATTTGTAGCACTGTAGCACTGTTGTCTCGTTGTTCATTGATTTGCTTGAGCGGGCACTAGTAATGTCTCCATTGTGAGACTTGTTGTTACTGTTACTGTGGGACGAGATGGCCCAGTGGCACTCATTTGTGAATACAAAATGATATAATATGAAACTAACACCCAAGGACAGTAGACACAACAGCCAGGAAGATTGCTCTATGGCTGGAGCCTGCCCCATGAGTTGGGGGAGAAGGCACTGGGATAGAAAAGGGATCACTAAGTCAATGATGGTTGGAGGGATCGCTCGGGATGGGAGAGATGTGTGCTGAAAGTAGATAAAGGATCAAACATAATGGCTTCTCCCTCTCTCTTGCAAACCACAGTGCCCCAAAATAGAGAGAGAGTAAGAAGGAAATTGTCCGCCATAGAGGCAGGGAGAATGTTGGGGGAGGAGGGATACTGGGGACATTGGTGGTGGAAAGTGTGCACTGGTGGAGAGATAGGTGTTTGATCATTGTGTGATTGAAACTCAAACATGAAAGTTTTGAAACTATCTCAATTTAAGAAAAAAGGAAAAAGCTTGGAGCTGGCTCACACTGAATTCATGAGATAGGAGCAGTGGCAAAGGGGACTAGGAAAGCCGGGTGAGGAGGGCATTATATATATATATGCATATATGTATGCTATATATATGCATATGTATATACATATATGTATATATAATATATATCAGAACCAGGCCATACAATAGGGATCAGGCCTACAATAAGCAGTGAGGCCCTCAACTCTGTGGTAGAACTGAAGGGCGTGCCACATAATGCAGCATTAAGATAAAGTGTTTGACGCAACAGTTCAAGGCATTTTTTAAAAAGCGTGGTTAGGGGGCACATTTTCCATTTGCCTAAGGTTCCAACATGGCTCTGCACACTGTGCTGTGCAATCACAGCTTCCAGTCACCACCGTCCAGATGGTTCTCCTAGGTCAGTCCCACCCAGAAGGGTTAGAGCAGCCCCCAGCAGAGGCCACGGGAGGGGAGAAAGCTTTTATCTGCGAAGGCACAGGCGAGGCCAGGCTTGCAGAAACAGGGGCGCCCACAACTGAGTCCAAACCTCCGGGAAGTGAAGAGTTCGGGTAGATTTGGGGGGGGGTGGGAATGGGGGGAGAAGGTTGTCGCGCTGCGCTTGTCGCCAGCGACCCGATCCAGCGGGGTTCCCTAGAATTTCACCTGGAGGGGAAACGTGCCCACATTACTTTCTCCTGGCGGGCGGAGGGTGTGGATAGTTAGACTAGCGCAGTCCCCAAGAGAGTTGGGGTGACTCTTCTATCCCAACCCGACAGGTGTTGACACAACCGCAGGTTCACGTTCGGGTCTCGGTTTCCCGCACCGAGGGTGGGGCGGCACCCCCAACTGGCCCGCCCGAGGTCCCCGCCGAGCGCCGGGGGGGCGCGGCTGGCGCCGAGGGCCGAGGTGCGGGCGGGGCGGTCCCGCGGGCGGCCGGACCCGCTCAGCGCCCAATCGCCGCGGGCCCGCCGAGCCCCGGGGGGCCGGGACCGCCGCCCGAACGTGCCGCGGCTGCGCCGACGCGCGAGCGCCTGGCAGGGCGGCGGGCGCGCTCAGTCTGGCGGCGGCGGCCGTGCGCGGACGGACGTGCCGGGAGCGCCGCAGCCGCCCGCGCCGCCCGCAGCCCCGCCGCGCCGCTGCTCCCGGGCCGCGCCCGCCCGGCGCCCGCCATGGTGTCATGGATCATCTCCAGGCTGGTGGTGTAAGTGGCCGTCCCGCCCCGCGCCCCGTCCCCGCGCTCGTCCTCCCCGGGCCCCCGCGCGCCGGGCCCCGCTCCCCGCGCTATTAATACCCCGCGGCCGCGGCTAATTTTAGCAGGTACAGTAGCTGCCCGGACGCCGCGAGCGGGCGGCGCGGGACGCGGCTCCGGCCCGGCCCCGACCCACCCGGGGCGCCCGGCAAGCCGCGAGCGCGATCGGGGGTCGGGGGCGCACCTGGGGCTCTGGCTAGGGCGAGGGGGGCGGTGGGTGGGGGCGTCTCCCCGCGCTTCGCTCCCTTTGTTCCCTGGCTTGATGGAATGCGCAGCGGCCCCCGAAGGGCGCGCCGCGGACACACGCGTCCGTGTCCTCCGGGGGAAACGCTGGCCGGGGTGGTGCGTCGCTTTTTGTCGGGTGAACATGACAGATGAGCCTGGGGCGCTGCCTGGAGGGCGCAGCGCGGGGATGGGTGGAGAGATGAAGGCGGGGCTCCCGGTGAGGACTAGGGGGGAATACCCTCCTATTTTCTTTTTAGGGTTTCCAAATTGACAGCGGCAAGGGCAAGACAGGGAGGAAGACAAATATGAATTTTGGTGTACACGCCTCGCGCCCCCCTTTTTCCCCCTTCTCCCCCCCTCCACCTCTCAGGCTGATTTCTTTGGTGGGATTTTGAGGGGATCAGGCATCTTCGGAAATTCCCGATTTGCTAGAACTGAGCGCAGCCGGCGGTGGTGACGCTGCCTCGGGCCTTGCAGAAGAGCGCAGTCATCTGGGGTGAGGCCGGGGTGAAGTCACTAGGGTAGGCGGAAGGGAGGGGGGCGTTTTCCCTCTGTCACCCCCCCCCTCCCGCAACCCCCCAGCTGAGGAATCTTCTTTGGGAAGCCTTATCCCTGGGGTGGATTCATTCCCTTGGGCAGGGCGTGGAGCTCAAGGCCACTGCACCCAGATCTCTCCTTTGCAGGGATTCTCGCTCATTCTGAGGAGGGTCGCCACCTGCTAGGGGAAGTGGGCGCTGACATTGGCTGGGGAAAGTAGAAGCTGGGGGTGCCCCTCAGCTTTTTCCTTTGTCTGAAAGGACTCCTGCACCGTCGTGGCCCCCACTGAGCAACCCCACCCATCTCCGACCCGTGGTCGGGAGTCGCAGGCTGGCTAGGCTTTGTCTCTGGCCACCGTCTGGGCCCTCCTCCCCAAGCCAGAGTGGCTGTGGCCCTCAGGCCGCCCCCCCCCCAAGTCATTCATCCTGCAGGCCTCTGCACAGCTGTTGCTGCCTGCTGGGGTTTGGGGCCCTGCCTTAAGGTGGCATGTCACAGATTTTAATGTCTGCGGGCAGAGCTGGCATGAATAATACAGGGGAGCTGGCCAGTTTACCCCACCCCATGCCCAGCCAAGCCTGCCTTTTCTCTCGTGCTGCTCTCTCGCCTGGAGTCCTGCTGTGGTTTTCATGTTTGCCAGTAGCTGTGAGGTGGGAGCACATCTTTGGGGTGCAGTTCAGTGCTTCCTTATCCTGGCTGTAGAACTCTCTCTGTGTGGGCCCCAAGCCTGAGGGGGTGAGGACTTCTGAGCTGGGGTCTGTGTGACCACCTTGACTTTGATCAACATTCCTCCACTTCTGCACATGACTGGGGATGGTGAGGAGAGGCAGAGCATGGTAGGGGTGTCAGGGACTTCTCCTACGTTTTCTTTATCTGGGTGGCGGGCGGCTCCCAAGCATTGCTCAGGAGGCCCGGAGGCCCCTCCCTGGGGTTTTCAGTGCATCCATTGCAGCTGGGGCACACTCTGCAGTGTTTAGATCACCACGTGGTGTGAGGGATCAAACTGGGTCAGTGCTTTCAGGCATGCGCCGTAGGCCCCGTGCTGTTTCTCTTGCCCCTGGCCCTGCTCCCTAAAACAGAGAATCCCAAGCTGGTCTGGCTTACCTCTGCCTGTTCAGAAGAAGAAGAAGAAAATCAAAAAGTGTTTCTCAGCATCTCTCTGGGAATCAACCTTTAAAAGGGCAAACAAAAAGCACCCTCCTCTAGCCCCCAAGGGTGAATAAACCCCTCCCCAGGGTCAGCCCAACACCCCGCATGGAAGATGGTGTGGCCCAATTTGGAAAAAAACTGCTCTCAAACAATGGCAGAAGGGAGACTCTAGAGAAATTAGGTGGCTGTGAGAATCAGGGCTCTGCCCCAAGGTTTTGGGTTGGGGGGTTGATGTTTCCATTGTCAACTCTAGAAGAAATACCACATCACTGCCTGAGCATGGTTTCTACAGAGATTTACCATGGAAGTATCCATTGTGAATTGTGGAAACCATTTTTAATATGCAGTGTCCATTTCACATCATTAATGCCTGTCCATTGTAGGAGAATCAGAAAATTCTAGAAAGACTCTAAGGAGGAGCTAGAGTGATAGCACAGCGGGTATTAAACCTGGGTCAGCCTTGCACACGGCTGACCCAGGTTTAATTCCCAGCATCCCATATGGTCCCCTGGCACTGCCAGGAGGACCTGTGCGCATGAGCCAGGAGTAACCTCTGTGCATTGCTGGGTGTGAACCCCCCCAAAAAAAGACTCCAAGGAATCTTTTTCATTTACTACAGATAGCTCACCATATTTTGAGATATTCAAGATGCCCATCTATGCACACAAACTGATAATGACCATTCGTGGCACTTTTCAGTTCAGCCCAGTGCCAGGTGTCTCATAGGGAAGGAGGCATATGTGTTGGAAACCCAGAGCTCTTGGTTCAAATCCCAGTTGTGTCTCTTTCCAACAAATCTCAGTTCACAATGCAGGTCCGGAGCTACCATTTATCATCTAGTTAGCCTCATGCTAGTGCGGCAGAGGTTTCGGTGGAACGCAGTAGATAAATTGCTCAGCACCACAGTGAACATTCCTTGCTTTGTTCTCCCTCTGGTACCTAGAGAGCATGTAAGAGTGCTAGAAGGAGCTCTCAGACTCGATCTTTCCTGCTGTTTTCAAACTGGCTTCTCTGGAGACTCAGTCCAAGTGGGTGAGCCCTGAGCTCTTCAACTGTGATTCAAGACAAGAAACTGTCGCTTTGTTTTATATATTGTATTCATCTATTGCAGTTCTAGGTGATAAAGAATTTGGAAAAATTCAGTGTGCATGTGTGAGTGTGCATGCGCTTCTCTCTCTCTCTCTCTCTCTCTCTCTCTGTGTGTGTGTGTGTGTGTGTGTGTGTGTTGAACCGTGGACCTCATATATGGAAGGCATGGGCTTTTATGTCTCTGGCCTCTGGGTGTGGTTTTCTGCTACTAAATCTAATGATCTTGCCCTCCCCACTTGTCTGTAATACTGAAGCGAGCATCAGCTCTGCCCAAGGACACAAGGTGAGCTGGTGGAGAATGCAGGTTCTGGATTTTTGGTTTAATGCTCTTTCTACCTTTGCCAGGTTTGACGACTATCCCAAATTTTAAGCATTTTAAGACCTCTGGTATGCGGTCTTACAATTCTGTCCCCACTCCCATTCCCTGGTAACAATCTGTCTAGGGTTTTGTAAGTCTCTGTCACTTTGAAGGACGTTTCAGAAAGACCTATAGCTGTGTTCTGAGGGTGGGGAGGGCATGTCTTCCTTTCAGCCAGAGGCCTACTGGCCAGGGGGTATGAGAATTAGTGTCACCAGTGGCTGTGAATACTTGGAGGGAGACAATGGTGGCGTGGGCCCTTCCCAAGCCTCTTTGTTGGAGTGCTTGGCTGCTGAGTGTGTGGCAGTTGTGCTGAAGAAGGGCCTTGGGAGAGGTACGAGAAAGAACCCGGTGGCACAGGTCCCTGGGATGGGGGCTAGGGATCATCAGGAGAGATTTGTGTCTGCTGGGCAAAGGTCATAAAGAGAGGATCACTTTGAAATGCTGCTTTGTTGCTTTCATTGTTCCTTACTGCCTGGGCTCAGGGAAGATACTCAATGTAGAACCAAGGTTGGCCTTGTGAGAACCTGCTTGTTGCCTTCATGGAACATGGGGGCTCATTTACAAGTGACCAAGTAACTTGTCTGCCTCCCTTAAAGTATTTTATTTTGTGGGCCAGAGAGATAATACTGAAGTTTAGGAGCTTGTTTTGTAAAAACCTGACTCCTGTTCAGTTCCCAGGACCGCAAATTGTGAAAAATGTATGCGCGCAGAAGGATAATGTGTGTTTGCGGGCTCTCCAGGCAGCTCTCTCTTGCTGCCCGCATTCTGTGCTCTCGAGTCATTGTGTATGGACTGGATTGGGACTGCTGTTGGCGATGGGCAGGCGAAGGAAGAACGAGAACCAAGCTAGTTGCTGATTAGTTGCCAGTTATTCAATTTCTCATCTCTCCCATCTCACACACTCTTCCTTCCTAGACCCTCATTCCTAGACCCCAGATCCCTGGATTCTGACTGACTCTGCCCCACTCCACTCTTACAGTCTTAGTTTATATAGCAATCACATAGGGCGGTGATACAAAGGTGGGTTGAACATTAACAAATCAACAAAGAGAGAGAAGGCCACTCTTCCAGGAGATTAACTCAAGGATAAAATCTCATCTAAGGAGATTACTCCAGATTACTAGGAGATTGGCTTAAGGGCAAGATTCCATCCAGGGTATGTCGCTTTCTTCTTTACTCAGCTAGTAGCACTATAACACTGTCATTCATCAATTTGCTCGACCGGGCACCAGTAACGTCTCCATTTTGAGACTTGTTACTGTTTTTGGCATATACAATATGCCATGGGTAGCTTTCCAGGCTCTGCCATGCAGGCAGGATACTCTCGGTAACTTGCCAGGCTCTCCGAGAGGGACAGAGGAATCAAACCAGGTGGGCCACGTGCAAGGCAAATGCCCTACCCACTGTGCTAGTAATCCACTTAAATAGTTATAGTAAATTTGCTTCTAATACTTCTAGCAATGTCATTCTGTGTGAGCACAGTAAGAGATATATCAAACTTAAAGTTTGGTTCTTCCTGAGGATATCTCACTATATATTCCAGACCACAGTCTTCAAGGCCAGGTTAGTCTTCCTAACCCCAGCAGGGTCCTGATCTCATCGTTACTTTTCTATCATGACAGCATTTGTTCATGACCATGCTCTCAACTTATAGTTGAGTATTGTGGTGCTTTGGCCTGGCCCCTTTTAATGCCAGGGTAGCTCATAGCTTTCCCTGGGTCCATTCAGTCCCTCATTGGGACCCTGCTTTTGGGGTGCTAGGAACTAAGGGCAACTGAGGGTATCTGAGTCGGGAAAGCAGATACCCAGGAGTAAATATTATTCAGAGTCAATTAACTCCCAAGTTACAAAAGCATAATATTAACTGTCTTCCTGTGTCCATACAGAAAGGACATTGCTTTAAGGTAAACTATGCAAAAGACATAACTTACAATACAGGTTCAGTGTCCTTAGAAGGATCTGATCTTATAAGCTAGCAGAATCTGATTAGGGAAAAGGTGATTAACTAGTTGGGAAGGAGGGTGCAGAGAAGAGTTTACAGATAATCAAAGGAATGGGAGTGGCTTGGGAACACTGTGGTGGATGTAACCCAATAAACCTAAGTTCCCTGTGATGAGGCTGGAAGGACAAACCCAATGTTATCCTACAGTAAAGGTCTTCCAAGTATTTCCAGGAATGACCCCTTGAGCTCAGAGCTAGGAATCATCCCTAACCTTATACCAC